>NC_138656.1:62954700-63142168 GCF_964273445.1 Streptopelia decaocto
GTTCGCTAAGCCTGTGATCTCTTGTAGTAAATCTGAGAGGCAAACTGCATACCTATATGCAAACAATGTTATGTCATTTGCTTGATCTGCACCATAACCACAGAAAACTCCAAATAGTCAAGGGAAAAGACGAATCTTTTCCTAGTCGCACATCCTGCAGATCATTCAGCTGTGAAGGGTTCATACCATCCCCCAGAAGAGATAAAATGCTTTTCTTCAGAAGCTTTGATAGCCAGAGATTTACTAGAAGTGAGGGCCCCTGCACCTTACCTGATCAGATCTCACCTGGTAGCATCACTGGCAAAATCCTTGCTGTCCTAAATGAAACCAGGATTTCATTCCCTGTCACCACAAAAGCTTTAGGTTCTGCAGTTTCTCTACAGTAAGAATCTGTGAATCTCAGAAAACTTTGCTCTACAGTAACACTTCGCACATTCTCCTACTGTATGCTAACAGGTTTTACAGGCAGTATAGTAATTTGGATTATATGGAACAGTGCCGGGCCAATTCACATGGCAGCTCTGCAGGCAGCCTCCTGTCCTCCTCCACTCAGGTATTTAGCAGAACAAACAGCAAGCAGCAGGATGCAACATTCTCCTCCTACAGGGATGAGGGGACATATACACAAAGATGTGTATATTTAATGTTACCAGAAGATGTGAAAATAACTAATTCTGTATTGAATAATTGCATAGATGGCACTGAAGAGCTGAGAGAAGACAAGCAATTATCTCTGACACACCATATAGCAAAGATCTCCTCTCTGCTTAGCTATATGGTTGAGTAGAGAAGGGATTTAAAGCCTTACACTTACCAGAAAAGCAACCACATGCTTCATTTTTCAAGTTGTGGTGGAAGGTGTCAACATATAAATGTATTTTACATAAAAAATACATAGACTAATAGAGAGCTCAACAGAAATATTTCACAATTTCAGAAAAAGTATAAAGAATTGAGACAAAAAACGGACAGCACTGCATGCATGTTTTGTTGATATCAGAATGAGAGGAAAAACTCTATATGCTCCAACTCACAAAAAGACTGGAATTAGAATGAGGAAAGGTTTGCTGTTCCACTTAGTGTCTGTGTCTGTTTGGTTCTTTATGTTATCAAATCTTAATTTGATTTGAATTTTGTGTTGAAATGAAGTCAAGTACCCAAAATTAAATTAAGCTAGAACAGCAAGTTTTGCCCAATTTTAAGATGGCATTGCCTGTTTTTACAGGTTTTCTACTGGAAAACACTTTTCACCCATGCCTTAGATACTGGAGATTAGCTGCACTACAAAATTGAGACCTGGATTTTTAACCTTTTGTCTTCAAAGATTAAGAGATTTCAGAGCAAGGCTTTTTGTTTTGACACAATTTAAATGACTGCAATGTTTGTGAATCTTTGAATGAATCTGCATATTAAATTTTCTCTGTAACAGGACACTAGACAAATTTTAGTCTGTCTCCAGTCTTTGGAGAGACCATTATGAACCCTTTAGGCCTGAATCAATTGCCACTAGGCTCAGGGCAGAACTATGTCTTTCAGAAAATACAGATTGATTCACATTGAATAGTTCTTCATATGAACTAAAGAGGTGCACTTTTTCTTTTTGACAGACTATTTTTCTGTCAACATCTTATTTATGTACTTTCAGTATTAAACTGGGGCAATCTATCAGAAATTAACTTCTCCTAAGAGGAGATCTGGCAAAAGCCAAATGAGAAAACTGTCTTGTGTCTATGCATTAATCGGGTTTCCATTTGATTAGAGAAGACAGTACAGGATAAATAGGGAAATTATAGTAGTACTTTAAGCATCTTACGAACATTCTGTGACTTTAATTCCCTGCTATACATATAAAGTGAACCAACTGATTGTTAAAAGCATGTTTATTGAGGATTAACATTCATGTAAAGGATGCATGCTTCCTAAGCCTTGGCAAATCTGTTTTTAATGATCAACTGGCATGCAATTAGCCAAGAATAATGAACCTTTAAAACCTACATTAAAAGTGCATTGGAGACATTTGTTTCAAGCTGTCACAGAAATATTCCTTAGTTAATGGCATCAACATTTTTATTCGGAAATATAGAAATAATCACAGGCTATTATTTTTATTGCCTCTCACTGAAGAAGGCCTGACTGGAGTAATTAAGTATGTTATTTTAGATTAATCCCTTCTGCTTCTTGGAAGATGAAAATGGGTTCCTCCCCACATTTGCATTCATTAAAAACCATCAGCTTTGTCTCCTCCTCATGCCAGCATTATAATGACTTCTTAAAGTTAACAACATTAAGGTTTCAGAAGAAAAGCATTAATTAAAATAACGCTGTTCTCCTAAGTTTTCTCACCGTTGCAGCTCACTAAAAACTTTGCAGGTGACTTTGGCGGGTAGGAAACAGCTGTCACTCTGAAGTTGTCACTGCTGCACAAGGGTTTATGGTTGCATTGCACTAGCAAAACTGAGCATTATTTTTTTATGACAAGAAACTGAAGAATAACTTGTCCAGTTGAAATATTACCTCTGCTGCCAGTAGGTGTTGCTGAGTTTGAATCAAGCTGTGGGAAACTTTGGGCGGGTTCTGTCCTGCTATTCATACTACGTTGGCTGCTCCAGCACTTACCTTCAGACCCTGAACTACAGGGACTACTTTCCCTCAGGCAGCAGTACACTTACAGTAGATAACTGCAAACTGAACCTTATGCTGGTTCACTCAAAAAAGCCCTGTGACCACAGTGCCTGAGTATGTTTATCATTTCCAAAAGCCCATTGTCTTAACTCTGACTGGGGCTAATCATTTCCTTCTCTACCAGTGTGGGCCTGGGATCAGGACTTATGAGTTTGCTGACAGCTTTGGATAGGTACTTGAGAAGAAGAAAACAAAAGAATTATTGAAATGAAATTAACTGTTTCCTATCTTCCTGTATTTCTAAGTTATAACTCATGTCAATGGACTCCAAATCCCACAAAACAAACAAAACCAGGCAGAAAATTATCATTGTGGAATTATTTGGAGCCATGAATACACTACGGAGATATGTCAAGAAATGGATACTAATTGTTAACAGTTACTGTGCTAGTCTGTGCTAACTAGTGTTTTGTTTTGTTTGTTGTTTTTCTTTTTTTTTTTTTCATCTTAACAGGCCACAGGTCTCTGCTTCCTGAGAAACAACCAAACCTTGGACTACTCAAAAAGAAAGCCTTAATTTTTCAGGAGAGTTTATTATTTCAATCATTCTTATACACTTATTCTTCTGGAATACCTAAGGAGAGAGGAGCAGTTTGTCTTAACAAGGTTGCAAGGATCTGTTCATCTGTTCCTGATGAAGAAATCCTCTTCTGCAGTTCCACAGCACTTATTCCTGTGTTCAAACCAAGCTTCCTCATGATGAGAACAAACAAATAAGTAAAAGCAATTCCTCTTGCCATGTATCTTAATGATCCCTTTCAGAAGCCTTAGTTTAAACATCAGCATGGTCTCCATTACAGCAAATAGCTAGGAACTTGGCAATTTGTATTTACATGAACTCATGCAATAGAAACCTACGCTTCACATTTGACAGACCTAAAACTGAAGCACAGAAATCGAGGTGTATGCAGCCTGTTGTGGCCTTATGGCTCAGTGATTTGTGCAAGATAACACAGGAAGTCTGTGACAGATTTTAATTCAGGCTTCTTAAATTTGCAGCTATCATTCTGATCATCCTCTTGCCTTTTTCCTCTCATTGGTAATATCACCAGAGTGATCATTACCAAGCATCAAATACGTATTTGGAGAGTAAGTGGGAGGTAGTTGCTAAGGCAGAAAAGAAAGTCTATGTTTTAGAAAGAAAACAAGCCCGGTACGCTCCAGCTGGCACCCACAGTTAGAAAATAAGCTTTGCTCTCTATTCAGGGTGCAATTAAAAATGCTATTTGTTGTGAACATATAAAAAATATCCTTAGAGGAGAATTTTCACGAGCTAGGGAATAAAATAACCAAGCAGCTAACACCACTAAGCCTTGAATAGCTTGAAAACTGCTTTCTCTAGAAGAAGGACTGAAAAAGTGTGACGGCTTTTCCATTCCTGCCAGTTCCCTCCTCTTACCGTGTGCAGAAAGGAGCCTTGCCCTTGCCACGCTCTTGGTCTGGTGACCTAACTGATAGGGAATTCCTTCTGGCCTGAGTGGCACCGTGGCTGGCCCTCATAATGCAAAGCTTTCTGTGTAAAACATCCACATTCATTTCGTAACGCAACATTGCTGTGGAGAGACATGCTGAGATTGGAAATTGTGCTTAGGAAGTAGCCCTGAATTCCTGTGCATTGCTGGCATGCTGTAATCCTGCCCAGTTTGCTGCCTCCAGCAAAACAAGGCATTTTTATAGAAAAGGCCCCTAGCCATGACTGCAGCTGAGGGTCTGTTTTTTTCAAGTGACCTTACACATAGGCCACATCCATTCACAGGGCAAAGGAGAGTAAGTCACCTTTATTATCTCCTCCAGAGAGAAGCAAAGAATGTGAGAAGGCAAACTGTACAGTTATCACCAACAAATGCAGAGTAAACAGGCAAGACTGCTGCAAAATTCTGCATTTCTTTTCAGCACTGGAATTAAACTGTGAGATAAGGCTGAGAAAACTAATCTTCTGAAATTTCTCAGGAAGTGATTGTTGGGGGTTTTTTGTCACACGCAGGCGACATTGCCAGCACAGTGAGAATCCAAGAGAACTTAGTGTCCCTGTTTGGGCTGAAAATGGCCATGATAAACAACTGGAGGGAGCTGATAGCATAATGCCCTACATGCATTCTCCACAATATCCTTGCATTGCTCATTTTAAAAGAAGAAAAACATTTCCTGCCTGGATACATAACAGGGGAGGGCAAATGTTCTGGAATGACCTGAGACAAAGGCAGGGTTTTTGTTTTGTTTTCTTTTGTTTTAATGAGACTCAGAGAATAATATTGGTTCAGGATACCAGCAAATTGCCCAGTTGGGCTTTTGGCCTAGTTCTCAGAAGAAAGAAAAACAACCTCCCTGGACTCCTGACATTTTTCCCTATATCTATCTTACATCTCAACCAGGAAAGCCTGCTAATAGTGGGAGTGTAGTATTACTCGTGCTAGACCTTTCATAAAAAGGTCTTCAAGTCTTAAGGTTTCTTCTGTATGTTAAGATTGATAAGTTTCCTTTTCTCAAGATTTTTTCTCTCTGTTGCATAGCTGTAGTTGTAGTAGCAATGATAATGACTGTAGTAGCCAGGCATAGAGCTGACCTATTCATCAGCACTGAAACAAACATAAAAAACCAAACCAAACAAAACAAAACAAAAACAAACAAACAAAAAACATAAAAAACACCCAAACAAACAAAAAACACCCAAACAAACAAACAAAATCCTGCACCCCTATGCTCAAAAGGTTTTATTGTAGTACTTTTAAATTATTTTACATACAAAGATAGTTGGTGCTTGAAAATACACTATTTATTCAGTTTAAGTATTTTTAAATATATTGAATAACATGTTAAGTCTTCAAAGTCAGAACAAGAGAAAGATAAGATTTGGAGAATATGCTGGATTTTCCCATCAGAA
This sequence comes from Streptopelia decaocto, assembly GCF_964273445.1. Lineage (NCBI taxonomy): Eukaryota > Metazoa > Chordata > Aves > Columbiformes > Columbidae > Streptopelia > Streptopelia decaocto. Next base: position 62,960,264 of record NC_138656.1, read on the forward strand.
GTGAGAGGCCTGGCTTTGAACTTTCACTAGTGTTTCATTATTTTTGCTCAGCTAGCTTGCAGAGAACTCTTAACACCACTGTTAAGTGCAACAAGATCCAGGGTCAATGTTTTGATTGCATTCAAAAATAATTTCTTGTGTAACAGGAGAATATACACAAAGATATTAAAGTCCTGCTTCTCAGCCCAGTCTTCTGCAGGGTATAATATCAACAGTCCCAAGAAGTTTCCACTTTCCTCAGCTCTTAGTTCCAAGGAGAAGTAAAAGCAAGGGTACATGTTGGATGATCCTGCTTTCACATCATTGAAAATCAGGACTAGTTCCAGAAAGATCAAGTGAGCTGTACTAGCATAACGTTAGCATAAGTGAGAACACAAGTGATATGTAATACTGCTGTAATTGTTGGCAGTAAGAGTTCTGCCCTCTTGTGTATTTGTTCTTCTAATTTTGACGGTCTGCCTAGTATCTTTTCACATGCTGAATTTCATAGTTATATTAGCCCCTGTTTATTTCTTTTTGTCTGGTGACACCCACTCTCAGATATTTTCTTTCAGGTTCTCCTGATAAGGTTAGGAAATCTTGGTAGATCATGAACTTTGAATAGTGTTTTGACATTCAAAGAAGACTAACATTTTCTCATTCTTTAGGTCAAAATGGCAGTCTTTGCTATAACTCTCTAGATGATTTTAAAGTATTGATAAAGAAATTTGAAGCACTCATAATAACTCTTGTATTTCTCTTCACAATTCTCCACTCAAATTTTCAGGAGTCTCTTTGCTCCCCACCTTTTTTAGTACAGAGAGCACTTTGTTGCTAATTTATTGTGCAGAACCAGCAGCTTTAAGTATGTTCCGTCTTTCTTATAAATTCAACTAGCGACATGCAGTACTATCTCTTCCTTCAAACCTTTCTGCACCATCTCATCTCTAATGCTCAAGTATTACTCAGATTTGGAGTAGGACTCATCTCACATAACCATCCCAAAGTTATGGCATCTAGTCAAGTCAATTCCTCTGGTTTCTTCTGTAGTCTAAAAAGATAAACCATTATGTCAAGATATAAGACTTCTCCCCAAGATCAGTGAGCTGAATTGCCATACATCAATTAGAGCCTTAAACTAGCATGGACTAGATGTCAGCTTTCAAATGGCAATGGCTAAATGAGATTAATGTGTATTCTGGTGACAAGGTTTGGGGTCCCCAAGCACACAGTGAATGGAAAATGATGACACTAGGAATAGTGGTTTCAAGCAGATAGATAAATTTCACCAGAAATTCTTATCATACCATTTGAAAATATTTCCAGGGCAAGGCTAAGGGCAGCAGAAATATCATCAAAGCCTCTTTTTGCATTGTGCACAGGTGGGAGTCCATCTGGTTTATTGCGAAGAGGTACAGCCATTTATATAGGTATAGTCACCTATATTCAAGTGAAGATGAAGTACAAGAAGACTTCAAAATGTCAGGAGTGCTAAAAAATTTACAAAGAAGGTAAGATTATGGTTTGTTTTATTTGGCAAGAGAATACACAGGGAGTAGTTTCCTTTTTTTTTTTTTTTTTTTTTTTTTTTTTTGAGAAAGAAGCTTTTAATTGAATAGCAGCACTGACAGAAGACTAGATGGGAATACAAGGACCATAGACACAGCTAGGATGGTTGTCAGAACAGCGCTGTAGGAGCCACGCAGCAGCATGGCTTTGTGAATGTGAGATTAACTCTCAGCTTTATGTCTAATCCCAGGAGAGAAGTCAGAGCTCTCTGATCAACAGAAAATAGGTTGAAATACAGGATGCTAGGTCTCTTGAAAGAGGTACTGCAGACACAACTATTTACATAATACTCAAGTCCCTTTTTGGTACCAACACAACACATATTGCTGCTAAAAACAGATTTCTTACAAAGGTTGAAGGGATGAAAAAATAACACTGCTCACCACTTCTTCATTCAGTCTATGCTTCCTTCTTTTTAGAATAAGTGAAGATTTTGCTAATTCCTATTACATGTGGTTTTAATATGTGAATGAATATCTCAGAAAAGTATCTAGCAAACATTAAGGTTTACTTTAGTTTGCAACTTAAATCCAATGCCACTCTTTCAAGATCGGAAAAAAAACGCTTCCAAGACAACCTTCTGCTCCAGCTACTGGTAGGGAGGTCATAACCCCTTGAAAAAGAGGGTGAAACTGGAAATACTGGCAACTATTTCAGAGGAAGAGCCTGACTCTACACTGCTACAAGAAGGATATGGAAAGAATGATCCTTATGATATCAGTTATCACTTTCTTTAAGGGCTTAAAATTTTTTCCATAAAGTGTTTTTATCATCTTACCAACACTTTAAAAAAATCTTGTTGCATCCCTAAATGTGAGCCAGATTAGGCAGCCAAAAAGGAATTAAAACACTATTACTTTAAACAGAACTTGCTAGCACACATAAGCACTTTTTGGATGTAGTGATTGAAGTAGAATCTGGCCCTATATTAATAGATGCTAGTGGTATGCTCTCCATTTATAACTTTATGCTCAATTTAGGATAAACTGTACTAATGAGATGTGGTTTGAAGTACGTGAACACTATGTAGAAGTGTTTAAGGAGAAGAGAAATTAGAGGTAATTACAGATTATTTGTTATACATATGATATGTGTTATTTTTGTTCGAAAAGGAAAATGTGCTTTGATACAGAGCTCAACCTAGCCAAAAATACTTGCTTGGTCATAGGTCAAAATAAAAATAATTGTTTAAGGAAGCAGGAGCAGCAAAGCTGGGGATAAGAGGAACAGAGCAGGAGCACACTAAGGCACAGGACACATATGGTGTATGTGGATCGGATTGGACATTAGATCCAAAAGCAGAACTAAGTTCTCAAAGTTGCAACATTTAATTTTCCTGGCTGTGCCCAAAAGCTTTGATCTCTAGTTTCCTTTGTACTACACCTCTGAAGAGCTGGGCACCTGGGACTTGAACACTAAGCCACCTGTACTCTATCACTTGCAGCTGCCTAGAGCCAGTCAGATGGTACAGACTGAGCCTTGGTACCTGCTTTCCTCAAGTTTTCAGTTGATGCCCAAAGAAGAGTGAGTCACTTCATGCAAACCTCACATAAAACACAGAAACTGCCTTGCAACCTGCTAACCCTTAAGTGTCATGCTCTTACTCCCTCTCCCCCTGGCACAGTGAGTGCTAGATTCCTCATTGCATAAGGTTTCCTCTTCAACAGCAGTTGTGGAAAACAAGTGTTCCAAGAGCCAGACGATTAAGAAATACTTCAAGGACATCTGAAAGTATAATAGACCCCACAGACTGGGCAACTGTAATTAAATAATCTGAGGACTAAGGCATCCTACCCTAAATGCCCATCAAGTATAAGATGTTCTTTAAATCGGAACTGGACACGGCACCCCTGATTCAGAACTAGCTGGTATCCAGACTCCCAAAGCTCAGACATGACTAGACTTGAAATGTTTTTAATTACTTCTTTGTTTATTTGTTTGTTTTTATAAACAGTGATCTCTACTAAGAGGTCCACAAAAGTAACAGCACTTTGAGCGCATTCACGCCCATTCACCACAGGAACAGATCAATATTTAGTTCTTTTTATAACACACTTTTTATATCATGTCCTTTTGCATCTGGGGCCCAGTAAGAGAGTTACTATTTCAGGCCATCAAGTACATATTCCCTTTCAGTAGCTTGCATGTCCTCAGAAAGGCCAAAAGCAAGCAAGGAACAATAAGAGGGGCCAGCTCCTTACTACCAGTCCACCACACGGACTTCTGCTCAGCAGTGAGGACTGTTACTGACAAAGTATGAGAGCTTTCTGCTATATATACCCAGTATTTTAGAAGCTTTCTACAGGCTATCAGTGGACCTTGGGTGTCCTTTCCCCAGGCAAAATGACCTCACCACCTCAGGAAGCTGTCCTCACAGCAACACGAAGTGGGCTGAGCACCATGTGTAAAAGGGCTGACCCTTCTCCCTCGGGTGCACCCTCGATGCAGCCTTGGACAGTGTTACCAGCCCAAACTTGTTTCTTACAAAACCTATCATGTATATGATGGTTCCAAAGACAAATGTGTGCTTAGGAACTTGTGTGCCCTCATAAGCCTCAGAAAGCTAAATCCCTTAGAGCTCAATCCAGCTGCATTTTGGTCAAACAGAAGATTCCCATCAGCCATATTCAGAACTAAACCACCACTGATGTTTGCTGCCAAGAGCAGCGTTGCCTTTCACAGCTGCTGGGTAACCTGGAAGCTTTCAATCATGGGAAACAACTGGAAGGTGTAAGGCTGTGTGCCATAAGTATCCCCAGGAATTTGGTTAGGAAAAGGACACTGAAGATATAAAAAAATTCCTTTGTTTTAGTCTTCAAGTATCATAACAGTTTAAGTATCTCTTGCAATATTTAATCTAACTTTTCCCATCAAAGTATTTTTGTATGGCTTGTTTGTATATAATCTACCTGTTAGCTTCTGCACTTTATCTCTCACTAAGCACCTAACCCTGCTATTAAAATGAATAAAAAATATTCCCTGTTCTGAGCTGTTGTCCCATCTCAAGGTAGGGCACTTCTGTGACTTGGAAAGTATTATATCCCACTGTTTTTGTGATGGTATCCAGCTCTCATGAAGATGTGGTTCCTACCCAACCCTCTTGCTTTGGACTGCTGTGTGAATGCTGAAGGTCATTGTTAACATCAAAATTGATAAGATCTGGTCACACCACAGCTTGGAGCTTAAAGAACCCTGTGAAGAGTCACAGCCTAACACATTTTCTGTGTCTCACACTGTCTCACACACAGTTTCTGAGATGATCCAACCCTCTATGGATCACACTTTTCCATGAACTACCTCTATCCTGCACTAAACAAACAGATAAAACATCTAGAGGTGCCTTGAGAACTCACATCGAAGGTAGCAAAGACCTTCCATAGAAAATTTGGTAACAAATTAACAAAAAATATTAAAATATTAGAAAATTTCAGCCCTCACCGGAAACAGAAATGGTATCATAATACCTTAAACATGTTATAGCTGGAGGGCTTTATGCTCCTATTTGCCTCTTCAGGCATAGCTCTCTGCTTAAGCCACATTTTCCAGGGCACACCACAACCACTTAGAGAGGAGATCTGGCTCATTACAGGAGCCAGAGGCCAACACAGGCGTGTGCTCTTCCATCAGAAAATTTGATTACAAAGATTCAACTATACTGCTGTGCCCAAAACCAGTTTGTTTTGACTCCTGGCATTCTACTTTCTCACAGCTAGCAGTCTACATAGATAGATACAGGTAGGTAGACAGGCAAGTAAACAGACACAGATTTTCTACTAAAAAGCAACATTTTCTCATGTATTGTTTTTTAAAAGACAGTTTTCAAGCATTTGTAAAAAGACTTATTATCAGAGAATAAGCAAAATTTGAAATCAATATCAATTAGAAGTCAAATTCCAATGTGCACATTCAGAGCCCACCTACAGCTTTGTTGTTCCGGCCACATCTGTTCATGCTGAAATCAGAAAATGGGCTGAAAGGAAGCTGAATGCTGTTTGCAATAGGAGCAGCAGACTTGCCTGAGTTCATAGTCTGCAAGGTGCATTTGATGTCTTCATAAGGAAATATTTTTCAGGCTCATAGCCAACAATAAAACCAACGGTGTATCACATGCCATTCTCCTTGGTCAGCTATATTGATAACGGGGTCTTCTTGTGACCTTTTCACAGGACATGTTTGAACACCATACTACATTGTTATTATGTCTGTACAGATTTCAGATCAGAACTGGCTGGGCAACTTGAAGGACAGAAACAATAATTCAAGTCTAACCTGCACCCATTTAGAAAAAGATGCCCTCATAAGATTCACCATAACTTTCCAGGACGTTTTGTGCAGGCAACACCTGAGGTTACATAGAATCAATTATGTGAAAAGGGAATTTCATTTCGGAGCTCATACTCTCAACTGGTGGGAATTAGTTCTTCTTCTCATGTCTCTTTAATTCTTTTTTTTTGAAAATGTAATTATTGTCTGGAAAATCTGACTCCAGTTAGCTACCTGCCAAGAATTGACTCACATCTGTGTACAAGATGTTCCCAGCTCTTGTGCGTGAATTTGTATCTGTTTGCAGAATGTATTGGATCAGCTGCTTTCTACATTCACAGAAAGAAAGGAGAAAGGACCCACAGCGTAACCAAATGGTCAGGTTCTGGGGTTTCTTTCCCTCCTACTGGACATCTGGACATTCCTGGAATTAATTTAAGCTCTTTTCTGTGTTTGTGTGTGTGCACATGTGTGTGTCTATATACTGACAGAGAGCAAGGAAGAGAGTTGCTGTTTTACACTTAGTATGGTTCCTGAAAAGGCTTGACTGCTAATAAACACTAAACATCACACATAATCAATCACTTAGACTGGCCTTACACTTGCGTTTGGTTCTGTCTCCCATCACAGTACTTAGTACTCCTGAGGGATACTCTGAGGGAAAGAGGAAGACTGCAAAGTATCTCCGCTTGGTGGAGATGGAGCAAGATAGTCATTGCACCTGGAGCCCTAACATCTGCCACTGGATAACAACCAAGCAAACTCTCTTAAATGTTAGACTAACCCATCAGTAATTTATGCAGACTAGAAAAGAAATTCCTGCTGGTGCTTGCAATTTGTTTCCTTTTAGTCCATTGCTGGGCTACCTGTTGGTTGTTCTTGTAGTATAGCACTCAAGAAACCTGAAGTTACACTGTCAGGACTTGCATCCTTTTGTCTGGTGAGATAGAAAAGACCCTGGAAGCCGGCAGTAGCTGGAAATCCTGTTTTAAATCTTCTTCTGAGAGCAATTAAGACTCCATCTCGTCTTCAGAACAGTGTTTCGTCTGAGGAGCTTGCTTTCACCAGTAAGAGAACCTATTGCACCAGAGTCTCCAATATCTTTAATTTTCATTCTACAGAAATAACACATTTTAACAAAAAGAAAAAAACAACAAAGAAACAAAAACAACAAAAAACCTCACTTGGGCTGCTTTATATAGCATTCTGCCAAATAATAAAATTCTTCCAGAACAAAGAACTTCTGCTTACTGCACTGAAAGAAAGCACAAACTCCTTTGTACTAAGTGAAAAGCTATCTACAGTGGTTTACCATATTTTAAATGTTTGTGTCATGGCAGATAGTACCTGCAAATTATGTATATGATCAAGATGGCTATGTGTTCATAAATAAGATGTACATGATGTCTTAACAGTTTGTTCACACTCAGATATTTAACTTCCAGAGGCAAAGATGCAACAGGTTGGACTCCTATAGCCTCATACAAATAACACTTCCAGTGTGTGAACAGAAGCACTGCCAAACAGTGTTAGCAGAGTATCTCATCTTCTTTTTATCCACCTTGCTGCAAAGAGGAATGCTCGGAGTTGCACTGCACTACTGAAAAACAATATCTCCATTATTTTTCATGGAAACCTGTATTATGACAGTACGGCACAGCACCCCAGATCTCCCTGCAGTGCGCTGGTACCCATCTGGTTGTTCAGCAGAAATGTGATGAGTCAATGTGGTTGTAACTGTGTTGAAAAACAAATTACTATGTAGATAAGACTGTCTAAATCACTTAATGAATCCAGTCTTTTGTCACGAATACACCTGAAATGAAACTTCATCAAAATGACCCAGACCAAGGGGATGAGCACAAGTGTTGTTGGAAAAAGAGTCCCTTCTGCTAAACTCTCAGATGCAGAAGTGTCATACGTTTGGTGTTTACATATCACAGACAGAAACTGGAGCTGGAGACCAATGTTTGTGAATTTATTTTACTAGCACCTAGAGCATCCGTCCCCCATAGTGTGGAAACTGAGGTGACTATTGGGTGGCCCAAAGGAGGTTGCTTCAGAGTAATGCAGTATGGTAGCAGAGAAGTGGTGGACTCTGGTTGGTAGGTTTGCTCATAAGGAGAGGTAGATGTATCCATCTCCCTAGCATTCTCTTGACCTGTGGCTGACTGTGGCTGGGGAAAAGCACAAGGACAAGACAAGCACAGAGTGATGCACCCATCTGGAAGAAGCGGCTGCAGTTTTCTAGCTATAGATCTGCACAGCCTGGCTTTTTCTGAGAGTATTTGGTTTTGAAATTTGGACTTCATAAATGATTCAAAAGATGGAACATTGAAAGCAGAGAAGAATGGAAAAGTTAGAGAAAACAAAGTCTGGTGTCTCTTGAAGAGCAACATGAGCCTCTGGCTGTTACTTCATCCACTGATGCCATTTGGCAGAAGTCAATCATATAATGACTCCACAGCACACGCAACTGCTTCAGAGCACCTTCAAATTGCTTTCATGGTGCGCTCCTACTGAGTGCAGAGAGTATTCTTTGTTTTGCTTTATCGTGATCACCTTCAGCCCTAGCTATTTCTTTATCAGAGATTATATGAAAAGCCAGTTTTTCCTGCCAAGGAATAAAACCTATTCCCTTTATGTAAAGAGTAGATGTATGGACTTTGCTTCCACAAAACAAATAATGTTTTGCTTAAGCAGATGTCTCTGAAAGTGTTGTATGCTAGAAGCAAGAAAATAAAATCAGTGAAACGTTATATTCCCCACAGTAAAAAATGTCACAGGTACAAAGCTCCAGTGAGGAAGAATTTTGGAATCATTGCGAGACTGAAAAAGACAGTCTCAAGAAAAAGCTTATCAACTGAGATAATTATGCCTGCAACTAGGTATCATTATAGTGACAGCTGTAGTGTTATTTGTTGGGTTTTCTTCTAGATTCCTGAATGTGACCAACATGACCTCAAGGAAGTACTCCAGGATGTCAATGATTGTCTCATTACCTGCTGGGACAGCTTGCACTTACCATGTAAGTCTTGCAGTACCACTGACCAGCAATCCCACACTTACTGCCTTGGCTGCCCAGCTCTCCCCAGCAGCTGCAGTGGCGACAGGGCTGCAGCTGCTGCTGTATGCCTTGGAGATAAAAAAAGCACACCCTATCTGACTCACTGAGTTAATATCTATCAGCTCTGCCAACACTGTGTTCAGTGTCTGGGAAGCTGATACAGTAAATTTCTGCCCATATTGGTAATGGCAATGATTCACTGAAGCAGTTGGAAAGATGTTAGGATCATGTAACAGGATTAGGATTTCTCTACCTGGCAAAAGAAATAGGGATTTAAACTACCATAAATTATCCCTGAAATCTTTCTTTTGCATTGTCTTTCTTTTCCATATTTAGTTGGATTTCTGTTCTTAACCATATTTCTTTGTTTTCTTCCTTTCTTCCTTCCTTTCTTTTTCTTCCTTCCTTCTTTCCTCCTTTCCTTCCTTCCTCTCATTTTTTCTTTTTTCCTCTTTTCCTTCCTTCTCTCTCTTTCTTATGCTCTTTTTTTTAATCAACCTTTATTTCTGTCTTTCTTCGAAAGTGGGAGGTGGGAGGGGACCTAGGAGTAACTGCTATGACTAACTCATAATATTCACGTGTATCTCCATAGTATTTTGCAGATCTTTACTTTCTCTTGTCCCAAGTGAAAGAATGTGTTTCAAACGTCAATTTTAGAAGAATAGACTGAGGTACAAGAAGCATATTGTTTACAGCAGAGTGTATGCCTTTGTTTTTTAACCTATTGATACTGATCACTGCTGGGAGCCTGTAGTTTTGCTAGTATGACTCTGCAGAACGTTTGGACCCTGCAGTTTCCATGGGACATACCTAAACCTACTCCCCTTCCTTAGGATTCATGTCAGTTTGCTAATGGCTGATTCAACACACCAGAAAAATAACTGGTATGTAGAAATATGGTATGAGATGTAAGGGAGCCAGACCAGAAACTCAGAAGGATTAATTGTGAAAGTCAGGGGAAAGGAAGTTGCAAGGTTCAGACACAGCAAACAAAGATGATGCTTTTATTTTGGATGGGCCTGCAGGAAGTAAGGAGTCTGAAGAGCAGAAGAAAACGTGAACATGGAGTTGAAGTGAAATTGAATTTAAGTGTGCCAGGGAGGTGGCAGAATAGCTTCACCGAGCAGCTGCCACAGAATCACTACAAACTGAGCTCCTACGACTCTCACTGGGAAAGCTGGACTTTCAAAGAGTGACAGATCAAGGAAACCCATCATTTATTGATCATTTCCCCTCTTGAACTCCACCAATAGCTCTGGATATCAAATATGATATGATATATGATATGATATGATATGATATGATATGATATGATATGATATGATTGATATGATATGATATGATGATATGATATGATATTGAAGTATGTGGAGGTCCAGGGATAAGTCAACAGTGGAGTCTATGTAGCATTCATTATGTCGCATTATCTTTACTGTTAGCTCTATCGTCTTCAGCAGTACTTTTGAAAATTAGTACTATAGTTGGCTAGGCCAAAAGAAAATCATTGCTTAGACTGAGGCAAATCAGTGAAGACTGAATTTTACTGACTTAGGTGAGACTGGGGATCCAGATGTCTTCCTAGGATGCAGTGTCTGCAAGCAAAAACCCAAAAATATATGTTTATAAGGGTCTGCTAAAGTTTTTTTTGTAAAAAATTAAGGAGAAAGAACCAAAACAAAATATGCAGCTTGGTTCATTCAAGGTGGCATAACAGCAAGAGACAAGACCAATGTCTCACAAAAACATACCAACTTGGACTGTATTCAGTACATAGTATTCTTCAAATATTGAAACAGAACAGTGTTTAGAAACAGAGTTTGCTCAAAAACACTAGAATGAAAAAATATTAAAATAAAATAGTTGGTTAGCACTTATATGACTTCTATTTGTTTGGAGTTGGGATAAAAAAATGTTACTAGAAGCCATAATTGGTGAGACTTCTGAAATTATACTGAAAGGGACAAATTGAGGCTCAGGTTAGTTAGATGTAACTATTGGCCACTAGCTGTAAAAAGGGGAAAAAAAAAAAAAAGGCACCAAGTACTTCTGTGATTTTTTTTTGCAAAACGTACCCTGTGGCTTCAGTGAGGAGCTGGAAAACATCCTCACGTTGACTCATCCGTGGCACATGGTGCTCCAAGCTTTGTTCCCATGTGTGTTATTTTCACTTTTGGCCATGTCATAAAAACATGTAAACCTAAAAAAAAAAACCCTCTAAAGATCTATCTGCAAAGAACATGCAGTACCAAATAACATTTGAGGCCGATGTGGTAGAAGAAGAAAATGGATCAACAATTTGTGAATTATAGGTTTGACACCAATGGAGGAAAATGCTGTAACACACTTCACACCCTCAAATATTCACTGTTTCCCTGTCTTTGCATGGGGCCAAGTTCTTGAGCTCTTGTATACATCTACTCATTACAGCTCGACAGCCTCAAATGTTAGTGCAGAATGACATTTCTCAGTTCCTTTTTAAGTGTCTTTGCTGGGAAATGTGAAAGTTTGCAGATTAACTGAAGATTAATCATTGAACTTCCTCAGCAAAAGAGAAAACTTTGGTCACATTTTGGCTTTTTTTTTTGGTGGGGGACTGGATGAGGGGACATTAAAAACATTTGATTTGGCCTGAAGTAAAAGTGCATACTTCACACATATTTCTAACCTACCCCCAAAAACAGTCTCTGGCTTTGAACGTGTTGAACAGGAAGCCATTTAGTGTTGGAATGCTTGCTTTGCTGGTCCAAGAAATACACATTCTTATTACTCCTGGGCTATCTAAAAAGACTCAGGGTGAAAAAGTTTAATTTATATGTAGAACCTTGTTTCCTGTTTTGTTTTTTCCCCTTGTGTGCCAAGTCTGTTTTTTAAACTCTGTGATAGGAAACACATTTTCCTTTTTCTCCCTTTCGTCTCACTTTATTTACCCAGCTGTATATTTCACTTCAATTTATAGCTCATACTCTTACCTGGCTTAAAGTCCAAAGACATGGTGAGAGAGCGGGAAAGATGGATGTTGTGTTTTCATGGTCACTGAGGAAAAGGAAGAATCTGGGTGGAGGTGAAGCTGTCTTCAATATCAAGGGAATGGTGGATGAAAACTTCTCTTTCAGGATGTGCCACAGTATATGTTCAAGGGAGGTGAGGAAGAGGGCACAAGGAAAGCAGTAGCAGTAGCAGTGCAGAACATCCCCTGATCATTGAATGGACTTATGCATGTTTTAACTCCACTTACTCTCTCCAAATGAGATACCCATCTCAGCAATTTTGCTGTTTGGAACTACTTGCATGTAGAAGTATGAGCAAAAGAAGGATGAGTAAAAATTAAAGTGAAGTGAAAAAAAACAAAACAAAAACTAAACTGAAATGAAATGAAATGAAATGAAATGAAATAAATAAGAAATAAAAAATCAAAAATCAAATCAATAATAAAATAAAAAGTAAGACCAGTTCACAGATCTTTTATGTGCCTAATAGATGTATGTACTTACGAAAGCACTCTGTAAGGGAGTTAGCTCCCCAAAGAAGAAAAAAAGCCTTCCTGAAAGAGGACTGTAGGATCTTAAAATAAAACTGCACATAAATTAAGATATCTACAATTAAAACCAAACCAGGGAGTGCCTGTAGAACCAGGTTTATTATCATTAGTTCAGGATCATTATTTAGAACAGATTTGAGTAAATGGATGATTTTTTTTTTTTACTTTGGAGGTAACGCAATGGCTAGTGACAGCCAGTGTGCACATAACTATATATGTCTATCACAACTAAAGGGAACTACCAAGCACACTACATTATCTAGTTTAGTACTCAGTTTTTTAAGACTACAACAGCTTTTGGAATAGTTTGAGGCTTTTCTTTTTTTGCTGTCCCAGCATTTTGATATTGCCCAACATTAAAAAAAAAAAAATACAATTTATTAAGTGGAGGGAATGTACCAAGAAGGAGCCTGAGGCTGTGGTTCTTCTCATGTGCTGTCCTGGGGGTGAAGTGATATAAAAATACCACTCTTCTGTTTCTTACTGCTCTCCCTCTAGAGGTCAAAGTGTTTATGTTAATAGCCTCAGACTGAAAGTTTAGAACAAATGCATACGATTTCTCCTGTATGTGCAACAGATCCTTCATTTCCTTATACTGCTAAGAAAGCCCAAGAGGTCAACAAAATAGTCAGTGCACCCGCCAAATCTGTACAAGCTGACTTCAGGACTTTGGCAGACAGGCTGCCCAGCACTTGAACCTCCAGGGGAAATCACTGCTGCAGGCCTCCACACCACTTCACTTCCACACGGGATGCCAGAAGACCAAGCACAGGACTGAAGAGATTTGACATGGCCCTTGCCCATGTTTCCACCAATATTCCCAGCCAGCCTGCCTGGCACACACCAGCTGGTGCTGAGGCAGGATTGTCAAACCTCTCTGGAAAGCAGAAATTCTTGACAAAGACTGTTGTATTTGTAGCATATTTTCCATTTTCCCGTAAAGCTGCAAGTGTTGCTTGGTGGTATATCCCAGATCGTGGTGTGCGGAGAAGGCTCTGCTGTGTGCTGGCCACAGGAGGTCTAGAGTCTGAGACCTTTCATTTTCCCAGGTCCTTGTCTTTTTCAGAAGAAAAGGTTCGAGAACAGAAAGAAAAATTGTTCCTTTTTTCCTGCCAGAATGGCACAATTGTTGCTAGAGCATCTTTGAGCAAAGGCTCATGAAGGTTTGAGGAGCCATTCTGCCTCTTTCTCCAGGGATCTGGGATACAGGGAAGGAAGGAAGGGTGAGTCTTCAGTGCATATCACCCTGCTCAAGGAGAAAAGCTACTGCATTTAACTCTTTTGGATGACAAACATTCTGCAAGGGAATCACCTGACTTCTGGAGAGCACAATAAAAAGATCCTTCCTCAGTCTGTCAGAATACTTGCAAAACAAAGCTAAATTATTACTGTTTCTGGCTAAATAATAAAAAACTGATACACTTAGTGCACCATTTCAAATCTGGATTCTAACCACCAGCAATAAATATATTTCACTGGTAAATGAACGCAGGAATTATGGTGGAGCAAATCACTATTTGGGGCCTGGCTGAGCATATTACGTGGAAGTACTGGCAGAAGTAGAATGAACTTCTACTATCTAACTAGTGGGTTTTTCATCCATCATCTCTTTTATTGTCTGAGTAGATTGCGAATATTTTTTTTTTTCCTTAAGACTTCCTCATTCTTCTGGGAATCCTTAAAAATACCTCTATTTCTTCCCTGTTTTAGGAACTCTCCATTTTATCTCTACAGCTCCAACTGCAACCACATTACTACAGGCTTCCCCCCAGGGAGTGATCCTACACTAGGTAGCACAGAGTGACTCACATCCATACTGCTTAGGGCTATACTGTGCAGCAGTTCACATGCTGTCTTCTCAGGAGCCCATAGGAAGCCTCCATGGCCCTGAGACACAATTATTTTATGTTGTAACCTTTCAGAACATTTCAGTCTGCTGCAGAGGTGTGTTTATAGCATGATGTTAAAAATGAACACCATGGGCCACGGTATGAGTCTGTGTGAGGATATATGAAAGCACGAATTTGCTAGAATAACACAAAACTGCATGGAGCAGAACAAGCTACTGTTTTCTGGAAGTAAATTATCCCCAGAATAATTTGTGGATTTAATCTCAGGGAAGACTGTATTTATTTCAAAGGGCAGTCTAGGACTCCATTATCCACAGAAGAACATGAATAGAGGGCCAGAGCCTGAGAACAGGCTGGGCACCTGAGTTACAGTGTGGATATATCCACATCCTCTGGCATTTCTGAACCCCTCACTTTCTGCACTCTCCTTCATAATGAGCCATAAGTGGTTGTGCAAATGACAGCTGAGCTCATCACTATCTGCTGAGAGGCTCTTCAAGATTCCTGAAAGTTTCCAAAACATTTATCATTCAGAAGAGAGCAGCTGCCTGTGCTCCATTCCTTCTTACTAGCACAAAAATGAAAAGTCGTGGGCTTTTAAGAAAACTTTTTTCCATATCCTAAAAAAGAAGGTCATTAGATCTTGGTGTGACAAAGACCTCCTCCCATTAGTTTTGTTTTATCCCAGTAGGGTCATTCCGATCTTAGTCACTACTGTGCAAGCAAGTTGGAGAACTAGCTGTCATTAGATACCTGCTCTGGGGAGAGGAGATTGAGAGCCTGGGAACAATGTTCTGACAGGCCTCTCACTGTCTCAGGCACATTGGGTTTGGCCTGACACTTCCAAAAACTTCAGGGGATTGACTTTATTCCCAGCAAAGTCAGTCCCATTGATTTCCACGTTTACTTGATCTGGGTCAAAGCATCCAATCCATGAGAAAGACATTGTAGAAAATAAATAAATAAATAAATAAATAAATAAAATAATTAATTAATTAATTTGGAGAAACAGTGCCCAGAAGGAGGTTTCTGAAGGGCACTTAAATCACCCTTGTACAGGGTCCATAAAAACTGAAGGTAAGTCTCTCCTGACTGCAATGCAAGTGGAAGTAGGCAGTCACACAGGGCTTTTGGAACTCACTTATCACCAGCTAAGGTGTAAAGCCTAAGCACTTGTCCAGGAGTAGGTGTTTGCTGATAAGGCCTAGAAAAATAAAACCCTTATTTAATGATTAAGAGTTTTCCTTGCTGATATTAGAAAACTTACTTGATAAGGTTTCCGAAAACCTGGCAAGCACTTTGTAAGCTTCCTAGGCCCAATGGTTCAAGCTAATTAGACAGCTTGTCATCATCTTTGGTATTTTGCTGTTGGTATTAGCCTCATAAAATGTGCTTTTATACCGGTTCTTATGAAAGTCTGCAAATGTAGCAACACTGTTGTATGCACAAACTTAACTCCTGCCTAATCTGTGAATCCTGGTGTACAACCTGCCATCTCCAGGATCTGTGTCTCTTATCTAACCAACCCAAGTATTAGTGGTCCACTGAAAAACAAAATACACCTTTCAAATATTTCCCAGCGTGCCTTCCTTAAAGTTGACCATATAATACCAGTAGGAAGCATGAAAGAATATTCTCATTCTGGTCTCAGTGACTGGAAGTCATATTCAACCTTATATATACTGTATAGAAAAAAATACAGTTCGTATTTCCGTTTCTGAGTTAAACTGCAGACACTTAATGAGAACTCCCATGTACACAGATCCTAGAACAATTTTAATGCAAGAAACATTTTAGAAGGGGAGGACTCCTAGCTATTTTCTGTTCCATGACAAAATCCAGATGAGTAGCAAAGAGAAGGTATAGAATTGTAACACAAAGCTTTTATTGCTGTAGATTTAAGATTTTAAACCAAAAAAACTAGTGTATATTCTGTTTCTTTCTGGCTTTTGAACTTCCAGATAAAAAGAGGTTAAACTGCAAACTCTTCTCTGTAATAGATGCACTGTCAAAAAAATTGTTAAGTTCTTAACCTGAGTACGTCTAGTTACTTAATTCAATAAACTCAATTATTTAAGTATGCATACATTTACAAAGATGAAGCAGAAAGAAAAGATCAGTGTAATAATCACAACACAACCTGAAGTATCTTAAAAATCTAGTCCATAACTTACTTTGCTGTCAGTAGGTAGTAAATGCTGTGCTAAAGTCTTCCTAAGCTGTAGAAAAAGTAGTTCTTTTGAAACACCTAGAAGGGAGCTCCCAATCTGTCTTCCAGCAGCAAAGCAGGACTAAGCACACACGGGCTGACAGATGTTTGTCTATGACTGCTCTTAGAAATCCTTTCTTGAAGGGTGTGCCACAGCTTCATTAGTATCGTGAATACTGTGTTCAGTTTTGGGCCCCTCATTACAGGAAAGACATTGAGGTGCTGGAGCGAGTTCAGAGAAGGGCAATGAAGCTGGTGAGGTGTCTGGAGCACAAGTTTCATGAAAAGAGGCTGAGGGAAGAGAGCCTGTTTAGCCTGGAAAAAAAGGAGATAGAGTCTACAAATACCTGAAAGGAGGTTGTAGTGTGGTGAGTGTCAGTGTTTTTTCCCAGGTAACAAATGATAGGACAAGAGGAAATGGCCTCAAGTTGCATCAGGGGAGCTTGAGATTGGATATTAGGAAAAATTTCTTCACTGAAAGAGTTGTCAGGCATTGGAACAGGGTGCCCAGGGAAGTGGTGGAGTCACCATCCCTGGATGTGTTTAAAAGACATGTAGATGAGGTTCTTAGGGACATGGTTTAGAGGTGGACTTGACAGTGCTAGGTTAATGGTTGAACTCCATGATCCTAAAGGTCTTTTCCAACCAAAACAATTCTATGATTCTATAAGAAGACAGTGGGAGAAGGTCGGCAGCCACAGCCCTTAACTAACATGTAGGTGAATAAAGCCATACTTAGCCAAATACCAGTGACTGTGCCTTCTGTTTAAAATGGGGGACAATTATTCAGTGCAGCTCACAGATTCTCTGTGGTGGAAAACTGGGGGAGTGGGATTGTGTGTGCAACTTTTAAAATGTATTTTTTGTCTTCTCTGCCAACATTGTGGGAAGTACAAGTAACTTTTAAGGATTCCAGGTCATTAACTTCAGCTTCCTCAAATCCCAGAGCAGACTTTTTTATTTCTAGTAAAATTATCTTCATTTTTCAAACGTTGCTATATCTGTATGGCTGCTAATTCCCTCACTGGTGTATTTCACCAAAAATAAGGTTATTTTTATACCATTAGTGTAAAGATATTAGTATGCCTACAAGAAAAATAGACTTTCATTAATACTGTGTTTATGGAAATGAGGCTAATTAAGCTTATTGCATTACATCTCCATCAGCTGTAATTTACTTTGAAGATTAGAAATCGAAATGATGTCTTTTTATAGGTAGTAGATTCCTAGGAAAAGAAAGTGACTTTTACTTTGAACCCAAAGGACCTAGAGGCATTTCCATTAATTTTAGATGAACTGTCGAAATATATCCTAAAGAAGTTTAAGAACCATAGTATATAATTCCCTCTGCCCCCTCAAACATTTGAGGTTGATATTTTTCCAACCCAATGTATCAAGAGTTATCTTTCTCTTATATGTGATAATGAGGTCACTTTTTAGAGAAGATTTTATGTTTGGATGAGTGAGCAAACAAATAGACAAAGATTAGGACAATTTCATGCACCTAGTGTCAGGCTGTGTTTCTGTCCGCATTAGGCTGTATTTTAGGATTAATTTTGCTTCTAGAAAACGTTATCTGAGTGTCCTAAGTGTCTTTCTAAAATCTAACTCACGGCCTTTAAAAAAGGTGAATTACAAATCCAAGAATCCAGTTTCTTTCTATTAAACCTTTGACTGCTTCCCATAAGCAGTATTTTGGGAAATGGGCCTTGATAAACATTTTCATTTTCTCTGAGTTTTGCATGTTTATATATATATCTGCAGATATGTGTATATCAATGACTTCATTGTTTAACACAGAAAAAAAATCAACCAGTCTGTGCATTAATGATCTTGTTTATTCCTACTCCTTTTTGACTTGTGATCCTGATGGGACTTGGGTTTCTTTACTGTTTTATTTATAGATTATGTAAACATTATGATTTTCATTGTATTTGCACCAACTCCTGTAGAAGTCCCGTAAGCCTCAAAATAAATAGTTTTCTGTGTGTTGTCAAAACATTGTTTAAAGCCAGGTTGGCATTTAAGAGTGGTTCACGTTTACTGTCTTTCAGTAACTTCCCATGACTTCTCTTCAGTTTAAAAGCAAAAGGATGCTGGTGGTTTTAGCTGCCAGGTCAATGAGCTGTTTCTTGGTTTGAAAATAAGGTAGGGTTCTTCCTGGCTCATGTATCGTCACGTCTAAATTAGTCCCAGTTGCAGTAAGACATTACTGTAGAAAATGAGGGAGATCTCAAGAAGCCCAAATGCCAGGAAAGCACCATAAGGTGCAAATCATTTATAACAACAAGACATGTTATTTGTGGTGGGGTAAGTGGCAGTGCACAGGGGTAAGATTACTAGCTTCTACTTATCAAACATACACATGACCAATGGGATCGAAAGAAAAACAATCTTTTACCTGTAAATGGATTAATTGTTTTTTTAAGCCAGAAGGTGACAAACAAAAAACATGACCTTTACTGGCATTTTTAGAGAAACACTTTAGAAATTAGACTTCAGTCTAGCCATAAATACATCAGTCTGAGACATGAACTTCTCTCTCTCTTCATGAGTTATCTGCCACTATCTAGCAAATACAATGAATTCATGTGTGATAATACAGTTCACTGTTATTTTCCTTTTGCTAATACATGTATCATTAGGCATCACTTCATTTGTCTGTGTTCATGTAAGCAGTCTGCATTTTAGTATCTTAAGGTTTCCTGGCAAATGCTGAGGTGAAGATGGGCAAAATAAAAGATCTTAGAATCAGTACTGCCCAAAGCTTGCCTTGCTTCCTGAAATGCTAGGTTGGCCTTTTTTACAACTGCTTTTACTTTTGTGCTTCTAGATCTGGGATAGACATAGAAATAAATATCAACATTACAAAAGAAAAGCTGAAACTGTGGCAGTGCCAACTGGGACCAGAAATACTGGAAATCTGACGAGAAAGTCTCATATTCAAATAATATCCTCTACAATTTTGCAGTATCAAGACTCATCTAGATAAGGTTTGGATAAGAATCTGGGTTTTCCAATGTGTGTTCAAACTGAAAACACAAACTAAAGTGAAGTTGCCAATGTTTTGGGACAAAAATATTTAAGCACTGGGTACATTTAAAAGTTATACGAAGAATATCCTAAAAGCTATAACATCCATCTCCTGTATAAAACACTGATTGTTTGAAACTCAATCATCAGTCAACTTTTTGCTATATGGTAAATAAAACCTGAATGTGAAAAAAAAATCTCATTAATGCAGTCCTTGTACCTACTCTGGAAGCAGCAACTGAAACTTAGGGAATACATTCTGAGGAAAAGTCCTGCTCAGAACTCCAGGGGAAAAGACTGATGCATAGCTGTGAGCTTTTCTAGTGACCTTGTTGAATTTTGGATCAGCCCTTCAGATGTCAGTTTAGGTGTGCATTGGAATATAAATGCTATATAAGTGCATGTGTACATCGTACCTTAGGATCTGCAAAACTACAGATCAAAAAATAGAGATCAATAGAAATAGAGAAAAACAAATATGATGGTGATTAAGTCAGATGAAACTAATACATTCTCCAGCCACAGTTAAAAGCTGTTATGCAAATGGCAGTTACATAGTTTCATCTTTTTAACATGGGAATGCAAGTATTTTATAGCTGTTGAAAGACAGGCTTTATAAACCACATTGTCAGAGTATGAGCAATCAGTTTGTACTTTAATTTTCCCAAGGTCCTGTCTTTCCACAGTAACAGCATAATGGTTCTTTGGGGGGACAAAAATAATTAAAAAAAAAAAGTTCAGACTATTCAGCTAATAAGATAGTTTAGACATCAAATAATATTTTATAATTACATATACAGAGTAGAGTTCTCATATTAATCTATTTTGTGGAGTCAACAAAAATATCAACACTGAGTGCAGGGAAGATAACTGAAGCAAGCATTTTAAAAAGCTAAGTTTCTATAACTCAGTCGCTAGTTCTTATTATTTGCTAGTTTCTGGACAAATCTAGTATTGCTCCCTATTACCACTGTTCTCTGAAACATCACATCTCACAAACTTATTTTCTGTTAGCTAAAAGTTTATTAAATTGAACTTCTGCATATTGTACACCTTCCTCAAGATGAACAGTTCTGAAATGTTTCAGTCAAATCCATAGTGATGTTCCTGAGAATGTGCAAGAACTTCGAGACTCAGTGCTTTTGTTTTCCTGACCAGACTCATTTCACAACTTGGTCATGTTTCAACTGGAGGTGGCCGTGACTGCCGAACTCAGCCCTGTGGCCATGTGCAAGGCACGCTAAGCCATTGCTTGCAACATCCAGTCCCATTGGACTTACACATGGGGCTGCTGAGCTTACAAAACAGCAGAAAGAGACTATTCTCTTCAGACAAATCAGTGAAACCCCCAGAACTGAGGCATCACAGGGATGTTTTGTCTTGGCTGCTCACGTGGCTGCAGACCTTTCCCCAGAAAACAGACCATTTCTCACAAATTGCTCTGACAGCTACATGTCTTCATCCTACCTGAAGTTAAACTGAAGTCCAGTCCACATCTGAGATGTGAATAAAGAGTAAGATGTGCAAGGAACAAATACCAAATTGTTTCTTATATAGTGAGCCCCAGACAATCTGTGTCTCAAATGGAACACGATTTCTCTTGCATAACAGTATGTGAACATGTGCTGTATCGAAATATGGGCATGACAAGGTGCTGAACTCAGAAGGAGTATATGGATACTTCCTAGCTTGCCTAACAACAAATTGTCACATTGTGGGTGTTTCTGGAATGGATGACATAACTAATTAATTTCCCTGTTTAATGTTCTTTGTGTTATTATGCTTCTAACCATTAGAAAGCCCACAGTTATTCCATAATTACTTTAGTATGTACAACATGAAGTGAAAGTAAGTGGAGAAGAAAATTGTTGGTGATGTACATCCTTTCTTTGAATGCAATCAGGGTAATATCCTTTCTGTCAGACTGAAAGAAGGCAAATAATTATCTCCCCAGCACTGCTACAAGTCTGTTCAATAAGAAGAGGTTTGTTCCTGAAGACTCACTGAAACGTGACGCATGTGTTGCACACCTGAAGATACAGCAAGCTCTGCTTACAGTCTGCCTCTATTCTGAGTGAAAATGTTCCAATGTCAGATTCAAGCCTGTTCAACATGTTGCAAAAAGGTTCCAGGAGGCATCTCCCCTTTGTAACAACTCCAGGAACTGCAGGAACTCCATCCAATATAAAAGATATATTACAACCAGCAGGTCCTGTATTACTCGGTTACACTCCATGAATTGTCACTTCGTCAGGCAATTGTAATAGCTTGAGTCATTTAGGAAAAAAAAAAAAAAATCCAGAAAATGCTTCTTTTGCTTTTCTGCACATCCAGAAAATGTATCATTTGATGTTAGAGTCATATGAATGTCCTGCAGATGACAACATAGACAAATTGTCCTCTGCATGCAATGGGTCCCTGGTGCATCAGCATTACCAGAAAGGTGATCTGGCTGTTGCATTTTACTTTTTGTTAGAATTCAGTTTCAAAAACAACCCTCTGCTGTTTGCTTCTTCTCCTAATTAAGATCTTGAACTGGGAAAATGTGATGACTCAGCTACTTCTCCCCTTTGCTACAGTAACATAAAAGAGATTGGCAAGTGTCTGCAGAGCAAGATGGAATCAAGAAGAGAAGCCCACTCTCCCATCACAAACAGAATATAGCAAGTGGTCCCTCTTCAGACCTTTTCTACAGGTGACTCAATCTCCCACATTGACTGTGATCCTGGAAAAAGGGCTCATGCCAAATAACCATCCAGATAATGCTCCAAATTCCAAGCTAATCAGGGAAATTGCCTATTCACTTGAACAACAGTCACAGGCCTGGGAGACGCCAGCCTCCAACTGCAGTCCTGCCTTGGCTCATTAGTCCTATGTGCCCCTGAAACTAAACTGTCAAAGGGGTGTTGAGTGCACAAAGCACTGGGCAGCATCTGAATTAAATTCCTGTGCGGAACCAAAAATAGAACACTTTGAGCCCCTTTTCTGTTGTGAAGAAAAAATGCCTGGACAAAAAAATGCTTTTCTTGGTATTATTTAATGTGTTTTTCTGTCTAAAAAGCTAAAGATTTTTGGCCTCAAGGGGTGCTAGCCTGTTACCTTAGAGACTGTTTCTTTTAGAGGCAGTGGAGTGGCAGAGGGCATGCCTTTGCTGCTTACCTTGGCAACCATGAATTGCTAAATGCTGTTCCCATGAATGCAAGCCTTTCACTGCCATTAGCGCTTGCCCACAGGTATAAACATTCCTTCATGAAAAGGGCCAGGGGAATGTACACTACCTCGATAAAAATCAAGACGACAAACAAAAGCATATTATATAACGGAGCAGTTATATAAAATTAGATTTTAAAACAAGACCTGTCTTTAATGACATTGATCCTGGACGCGGTCAAATTTCCTGTTCCATTTATATTCCCTACAGTCATACCAAGCAGTGGCAGCGGGGAAGGGAGGAAAGCGAGAAAGCTCAACAGGATATCCTTGTTTCTGTAATTGCAAAATGGAAGACCACTGTGTCTGTACTCAGAATAAACGTGCTGGATGGCTTCACAGAAATAGTACAACTCCAGCGGCCTCCCTCCCTGGCATGGGGGCAGATGGAGGCAGGAGGAAAGCAGAGCTCGGCAGGGCTGCGCAATGGCTCTCACTACCCCTGCTCACAGGAATTCTTTATGGTCTAGCTGGGCAAACACTACAGGCAACATTCTTAACATGTTTACCTGTATAAAGCCCTTGTACTGCAAAAACAAGAGATTTGTTGTATTCTTCCTGTAAATGAGGCTGTTGAGCATGGAGGAATTAAGTCCTAAACTTAATTCTCCCCTCCCTCCCCACCCCTAGTCTCCATCTTGTAAAATGATCTTTTTAAAAAGAAAAAAAAAAAACATTCTATTATCAAGTCAATTCTCTTTATCACGTCTCATCTGATACTCAGTAATTCTAATAAAACCTTGCCTCATCTGGCTTTTTAGATTGCAGTGAAGTATATTTTTAAAAGGAGAATAATTTATTGGAAAAACAGCTGCACTACAAGACATGTCTCTAAATGTCTGTGAAAGGAGAGATAGAAAGCAACTAATGGCACATGCGGACTGAAAAGCACAGACCTCAGAAAAGCACAAGGAGGCTAAGGTTTTGATCTGCCTATACAAGAGTAACTTTGTGCAACTAAATTGAGGTATTGTCCTACAGCAGGCTTGTTGGGCCAGGAGAAGGCTCCTCTTGCCTTGAGAAAACCCATATAGCAATGGTGCTTAGCACCTCCTGTGTAAGCCTCCCTGCAAGCAGAATGGCCTGGCTTTGCGTCTCCCATGTGCCGTGATACCTGGTAGTTAAATGAGCTCTTGAAAGCCGAGCCTAATGCAAGGGCAGCATTTCAGAGCTCCAGGGTCACCACTGAGCCAACAGCCATATAGCTGCACCCAAGTAGCCACGTGTGTGTGCAGACAGACCACTGCTTCCGAAACACTTGTGTTCACCCAGATGTCAGTGGAACAGCGACTCTTAGGATACCAGGTAATCGAGCATGTCCAGGCCAAACCCCTACAGAGGCCCATTGATGTCTGAAGAATAACCAAGCTATCGGTGTTGCATAAAGTGCCCTGTCTGTTCAAAGAGTTGAATTACATTAAGAATCAGATCCACTATTTGGTTCAGATTTAAATTGTATCTAGATTCTCCTTTATAATGCAGGAGAAGAAAAAAAAATGCCTTATGGTATGGGATTTTCTTTCTTCTCTCTTTTTGGAAGACCACAGAGAATTTTTCTTTTCTGGTATTAGCCAAGCTCATCACATGAATCCACTTTCTCCTCCCTCCTCTGCAGAGAGGGAGGTCAGCATGGCAAGGGAACCTCTCAGTCACCTACAGGACCTTTTTTTATTAGATGAAATAATGACTTTTCTTTTTCCAAAATTTCAAGTTAATCTTTCCCTTCTTTGTACAAAGGGGAAATGTCCATTGCTGCCAAGCAAAGGGCAGCTGGGTGAGCACATCGAGGGAGGTGATTCTGCCCCCCTACTCCACGCTGATGAGACTCCCCACCTGGAGTACTGCAACCAGCTCTGGGATCCTCAGTACAGGAAAGACATGGGCCTGTTGGAGAGGGGCCAGAGGAGGCCACCAAGATGATCAGAGGGCTGGAACACCTCTCCTATGAGAACAGCCTGAGAGAGTTGGGGTTGTTCAATCTGGAGAAGAAGAAGGTCTGAGGAGACCTTCTTGTGGCTTTCAATACTTACAATGAGCCTATAAGAAAGGTGGGGACAGACTTTTTATCAGGGCATGTTGTGATAGGACAAGGGGTACATGTTTTAAACTAAAAGATGGTAGATTCAGACTAGGAAGAACAAGGAAGAACTTTTCAGACAAGGAAGAACTTTTTTACAATGAGTGTGATGAAACACTGGCACAGGTTGCCCAGAGAGGTGGTAGATGCCCCATCCCTGGAGACATTCCAGGCCAGGCTGGACGGGGCTCTGACCAACTTAATCTAGTTGAAGATGTCCCTGCTCATTGCAGAGGAGTTGGACTAGATGACCTTTGAAGGTCACTTCCAACCCAAACTATCCTATGATCCTACAAAAACACACAGAGCACTTCAGCAGGCTTAAGTAACAGCCACACACCAGGCAAGCACAAAGAAGGCAAGCCATCACAGAATGCACTCTTAGAGGGTGAAGCATGGAGTAGAGGCTCTTCTCCCAGTGGAACTGTACAGCCACCTCTGGAGGTCCAGCCTCAATGTCTCACATAACTCTCCAACTTCCTCATGTCCCCTCACCAGGCCTGGTGTCAAGGCTGACAGCCACAACAGAGGCAGGGATGTTCCCAACACCCTGTGAGTGATGGCCAACAGCCCAGTATCCTCTCCTAATGCAATGACACAACCTTCATGTCTGCTGGCCAAGTAGTGCTATAATTTTGTCACTGGGGCAACAGCCTTATGCTTCTTTCTGCTAATCACACTGGTGATCACAACACCGTCTCCTTGTAGAAGTGGGGTCTTCATAGATTTACATCATGTATTTCTGTTAAACCACTGTTCATTCTACTGCTTCATACACACATTTATTGACATTTCCACTCCTGATGAAATGTCAAGAGAATGAGGAACCTCCTGGTCTGCTGCCTGTGTGCTCCACAGCCCTGGGGACTTTCAGGGGGGTGATGAGAGGCTGAAGACCTTGTTTTATGAGATTTCTTCTGGAAAGGAAAGCAAAAAATTTGCAAAGTACAGGACTTACTCCTTCTTGAATTCAAATCTGATGAGAGATTGCCAGCTTCCATCTGTATGCATATAAACATTCAACTGAACCAAAATAGGCTGAGCCTACCAGGAAAAAATAAGCAGTAAAAAGGGCAACACAGTACTTACACTTTTGGTCCCCAAAAAAGTGAATGTTCTTCTCAGCAGCACTCAAAGCAAAAAACAAGAAGTGAGAGCTGTTCCTTGGCTTCTTGATTGAAATAACCTTCTTTCACAAAACAAATAGTACCACTTTCCAGGCATTTGTCAAGCAAGAAACAATGGTAGTTAGAGGGCATGTCTATAATCCACAACTCTCAGCTGAGAGAAACTGAAAAGACATTTGATTTATGAGACATGAAGCAATTGTGAAGCAACACACTTGTGAAATCCACTAGTGCAAACATCATTCAAGGAATACTAAAAAACTGGAGACATATAGATGAAGCTTAGCAACTTTACAAACTCAGTATGTTTGCTGTGTGAGACTTACAGTGCAACTCCAGAAAACATACCAAAAAAATTCTTTATGATATTTTTTCCTTGTTTTTTCCTGCATTCCCTAAGTACATGAAAATGTTCCAGGTAGCAGAACAACTGTTCTGCTCACTTCAAAGTAGCAGAATAGATAATATTTGTAAATCAAATAGACTAAGCAAAAGAGTCATAAATATTTCTGAATTGAATAGGCACTTAAGAAAAATATTCTGTCTCACAGTTCAAAAACTGTTGCTCGGATTGGTTTCTGAAGCCATTAGTGTATAGAAATTGTCAATATGAGCTCTGGTATCTCCTTCAGGAAAAAAGCAGCAGCAAGGAAAACAATCAGGAGGGCTGTAGTATCTGTAAGTATCCACCACCTGGCAGCTGAGCTGCTAGCCGGCAGACTTTAATATTTAGAGGCAATGAAATTTTTTAGTCAAAACCCATCAAAATTCTGTTTCGTTTTAAAAGTTTGGATGGTTCAGACTTGGGGTCACTTCCTTTACCCCAAAGGAACCCTCAGCTTCCTCCATCACCCAGCTCCATTATGGAAGTGCTGGCCAATGACTGCCACTCTTTCTTTCCTGGTATGGGCATATAACAGCATTGGGTATCAAACAAAATAAGCCAGCTATTACACAAACCCGAAGACTGGTAGGGGAATAAAGACAAAATCAAGGGTTACAGTTATCACTTCAATGTGAGCTTTTCCACTGCTTCCCAGTCATGCCATTGCTGCTCAACCAAGAGAAAACAGCCCACTGCATTTCAGAGATACCAAAGAAATTTCCACTACAGGAAACACACAGAATAAGGTCAGATAATTCATAATTTTAGTTTTTCAGCATCTGTGTCAGGTCACTTGTTTAACTGAATTTTCTGCATCTGGGCTGTAAATTCTTTGCATATTCGGCAGTTTGTCCATTAACTACAGATCTTAGATAAAATGTTCTTGCCTTTCCTTGCTTTCTTCTCTTCCCACAAAAACTCTTCTCCTTCTCCTTCTCCAAGTGAGGAACTTAGTGTGGTTTAGTCACTAAGTTATCACAGTTCAGGTTTTGGAGGGTGGCTTTCCCCAGATCTGCACTGACCTCAGCTCCCCTGCAGCCAGACAGCAGGTGGTCCTGGAAGGCAGCACAGCAGTAGTCTTGACCGAAGAGCATCTACATGATCACCAGCTCTGGCATTCCCCCCTGTGACACAAAGAGCTAGCTTCTAGGGTGTTATGATCTAGGTGGGTGAAATCCAAGTAAATGGCATAATTTTTGCTGAAGTAAGAAGCAGTCATTTTGGTTTGTTACACTGAATGCATTAAAGACTGAGAGTTTCCAGGAAAAGGACCATGCAAATTAAGGGATTTTTTTTTTTCTGTAATATGGTGAAATTGAAGAAAAGCCAAAATTAGCATTCTAACACTAGTTTCACAGGTCCCAATTCTGCCATTACTGAATGAATGTGCTGAAATGAGGGGTATAAAAGACACTTACAGCAGGGAGCTGTGAAATGCTCTGATTATCAGAGTAGTGGAAAAGTTCCCTGGAATTAGCTATTATAGCTGTCATGTACTGGGCTGTTTCAACCCCTGTGAACAGCTCATACCTACTGTGAACACACCAAAATAACAGCTCTTATCTCCCCTCTCCAGATTTTTGCTGTGAGCTGGATGGTTCTGATCATTTTCTTCCTCTGCTCACAGGAGACACATTCTAATTCGCCCACGAACATAACTTGTCAGCTTCCATTGTAAGACAGTGGCCACAGGTTGAAGGTATCAGTACAGATGACCCACAGTAATCCTCTTAAATTGCTGCATTCTTCACCAGGAGGGTGCTGAGGCCCTGGAACAGGCTGCCCAGAGAAGTTGTGGATGACCCATCCCTGGACATGTTCAAGGCCAAGTTGGACAGGGCTCTGAGCCCATGGCAAGGGGGTTGGAACTAGATGATCTTTAAGGTCCTTTCCAACCCAAACTACTCTATGATTCTATGATTCTGTGTACCAAAGTCACCATCAAACATTCCTCATTTAAAAGCAACTGTAGCTAATTGTGTTGCTGACTTATGTCACAAGTATTTTACTACTTAGTCACGGTTAAGAACACATCTTACTCTGAAAGTTTTGGACTAACAAGTATTTTTGATGGTAAATACCGCAAAATATCCTACCAATTTTTCCAGTGGCTCTATATTGAAGTCACTGCTGGGATGGTGGACAAGGAATATTTAATAGTACTTGATAATGCAAGCAAAAATGCAGGGCACAAACTGAGGAAGAACACCATATCCAATTGAGGTGGCAGAGGAATGCAGTAGACAGAATGTAATTACGTATATGAGAATTTGCCTAGAAAGCTGAAGCTAACACCCCCGCTCCTTTGAAAAATGTACTTCCTAGTGTATAGTAATTCATCTAAGTTTCTTAGCTAGGTGCATATTGCATTGTTAGAGTGTTGGCAAGCAAGTTAGAGTAAAAAAAAAAAAAAAAAAAAAAGAAAAACAACAGAATGAATGTTTCTTGAATGTCTATTAAATTCAAGCTGATACAAGAAAAAAATGCCATGACTGTCTAAGGAGAGCAAAATGGAAATCAGGGGAAAATAAGATTTGCTTTGAGCTTCACACATTTCTGAACTTCTGGAAGCTAGGGCCACAGGCAGAAAGAATCTGGGATACTTCTCACCCAGGAAATGCTAAACTCCATACAAATGCCTTTTTTTCCATAGGATTTAAGACCTGGGGCTAGACTTACATTTGGGAACCTTTGAGAATGGTTTGGCAATTTGTCATGGTTTTGATGAGAGCACTCAAATGCTTAAAAAATAGACTGGGATCTTTTGGATACCCTTAAGTTCTGGAAGGAAGGTCTTTTGTCTATACTCATTAGTAGGAGCAAAAGTTTACATCCAGAAAGTGACTCAGATTGGGCACTGTGGGGATGCCTGGTGTTTCAGAAGCCAGTCCCCAGCCCTGCAATGCTGGGCTTCTGCTACCAGGCTCTGCACAGGGGGTGGCTATGGGGAATTGCATCCACCCTGTGAGCTGCTGAGACAGACACCGATTAGAGAGCCTCTCCAGTCAGCAAACAGGGCAACCTTGAGGACAGGCACAGCTTTTAACTCTGTCCTCAATGGCCCACATGTTGTACTCAGAGTTACTGGAAGGCACCTTCGCCTCTTCAAAGCAAAGCCCCAGTATCTAGGAAAACAGTTTAAATTGCAACACAGAGCAGAGGTGTCCAGCCATGTTTGCAAAAATGACACTAGGACAGTGGTCTGGTCGACATTCAGAGTTTCATGGGAAGTGGCTGACTGCTGCTCACCTTTGTCCTTCAAAATTAGGAGAAATGGGCACTGCCCTTCCTTATTTCTTTGGAAAGCTCCCAAACCAGCCACTAACAGGAATGGGCCCTCTCACCTGCTCAGACACCCTGTGCAACAGAAGGACAGACTCTTTCAGACAAAGGGAGAGGAAGTGACAATTTATACACCACGTGTAGTGTATGGAGTACCCCCCCCGTTAATCTTAATCCCTTGGGCCCCAGAAGCAGCATAGCAAAAAAAAAAAAGCTAATTACCTGAAGCATAGCACCATGCAGAGGCAGCAATATTGCCTTTACCTGGAAGTTAACTTGGGTGTGCAGTGTCTATATATGTGCTGTAGCCAAAGGGGATAGGGATAGTTGGCTTCAGTCTCTGGTTATTGGTTTGTTACCCTGGCTGATTTTCCACAGGTGACAAATACAGTGTGCTCTGGCATCTATGTGGGCTAAAGACAAACATTAGCCATTAAAACACAATGGTATACAATTGCAGTAAGAAGGAAAACAGAAGAGACTGGGGAGAGGAGCTTTAAATATAAAATTCACTTTAATGACATATCATATTTTAGGTCAGCCTAATCTTAATAGAGACACACAATCTTAATAGAGACATTTACAAGCACAGATCTGGAGGAAGCAAAGACCCCTTTTATTCCTGGAAATTGAGAGAAACTTTTCATACACACATATGCACCCATGCACTCACAAAACCTCCTCGAGTATAACTTTAAGAGAAGCAGCAGGATTGCTCAGCTCAGCTCAGCCAGAACCACTTCATTTTGATGGAAGAGAGGAAAAACAACAACAGTAAAACTCAAACCACTGGGTTCAACAATTTGAGCCAAGTCCTAAAAATAGAACTGTTTTCTTACGGAAAGAAATACCAAAAAAAAAAAAAAAAAGCAACCAAAACAACAACAAAAAAGCCCTCGAGAAGATCTGAACTGTTCTCAAAATTGTCTGAATTTGGTGCCAAGCACACAGGGCAGCCTAATACTTAGGAGGCTGCCTGTGCCAGCTCTGAATCCCTCCAGTAACTAGAGACTGCATATCCAAGGCTGGGAAGTGACTGCAGAAAAAACCTCTGTTTTCTATTGGGTAAGCTGTCAAGTCATTTTAACCCTTACTTGAACGTTTGTCTGGAGGCCACAAGATTCACAGCCTTCCCCTGAGACTTTGCCTCCTGCTGCCAGCGCTTGCTGCCTGGCATAGCCTCCGGCGCCCACCTTCCAGCAGTGTGTGGGGCGAAGCAGCAGCTCCATTGCTTGCAAGGGAGAGGGCTTGGCTCCGCTGGAGAAGCCAACAGCTCCAGCCTTCCCTACTACGTCTTTGGTGGCATCTGCTTGCAAAAAAGGAGGTGGTTTGGCCAAGGGAACCAACAGGAGAGTGCTTGCAAGGACTCACCCCTGCTGTGCTTGCTGGGTGCTGAGCAACTTGTTGGCTTCCTCCCAGTGGGGACCAGGGCACCACTGCTGGAGAAGGGATCTGCTTTTGCACAACAAACCACTTTTAGGAACCCTTTGCTTGAAGTTATTGTTACAGAGAAAGGCCTTGCTATGCTTGGTGCTGTGCAAAATCAAGTGTTGCCCAGAGAGGCTGTAGATACCCCATCCCTGGAGACATTCCAGGCCAGGCTGGACGGGGCTCTGAGCAACTGGATCTAGTTGAAGATGTCCCTGATCATTGCAAGGGAGTTGGACTAGATGAGCTTTGAAGGTTCCTTCCAGCCCAAACTATACTATGATTCTATTAAGTGTTTCTGTGGGACTCTCAGTGGCATGCAAAATAATTTAAGATGAAAGGCAATTTTTTAGTTTCCCTGCCTGCACAGTTCAGAATGGGCAAAACACAAAAAATAATGTTAAGAAAATAAGTAACCAAGCAGCTTACATTTATCGCCTGTGAGACTCCCTATTATCTTACTAAGAACATGACAGAAATACAGCTCTTCATGATTTTGCTTTCATGCTTTGCCCAATCTCAAAATATATGGTACTAAAAGCACGTACCCCCTTCAGAGATAGAATATAGGAACAAATGCTCTCTGCACATTATACTGGCAATTTGAAAGATGGGTCTTCATCATCTATGCAGGGAAATGAGACTCCAGATTTTCACAAGTCACCAGAGAGCTTCATGTTAAAATACCTGAAATGCCACTACTGACATCTGGCAAATGAGTTCCCAAGTGTTATCAAACCTGCATCTCCTTGTCTTTCTCTCTGTGCCTATGGCCTAGAAGATGTTTGCCCAAAACACCTAAAGGTGCTGCCTACATAGACTCTGAGAGGGCAACTCCACCATCTCCCTCTGCTGTAACCCTTTCCATCACCTGCTGTCCTGGTGAGGCATTTCAAGTGTGGCTGTCCAAGGGAGTCTCCGATCTGTCCAAGGCAGTCTCTGATTTTGCTAGTGGCCAATTGCCTTTGCTGGAAAAAGGTATTAAAAAGGCATTTAAAAAATTCTTAGTAGTACAATGTTAGTTAATCTTCCTCAGTTTTATTGCTGCTGAACAGGCTCCACTGTAGCTCCACCGGTTTCCATATAAAAGCCAGATTCAGTCCTAACTTCGTTTTCCTGAAAACCTTTGTTAAGGTGGCACAATAAACTATTTTCTTCCACTCCACATGTCTGAAATTTGTATCAGGAGCAAGAGAGACCAGGACATTTAAGGAAGAAAGATCACTTCTCTTTCCATGTAAAAAGGGGTTTTAAGAAGCCAGGATCCCAGCTGAATTTTTGTATGCCAAATACAAGAAATATAATATGAGAGAAACAGAAGTGCTATTTTGGGTCACATAAGTATCATGTTCTGAATAATCCTTTTATTAGCAGGCAGGCCTTTCCTGCTCCTTATTTCTCTCCAGCAGTTACAGACCTCAGGCTCACACATTTCCATCGCTGGTGTGAGGAGGGCATCTGCCAACTTCCTGTCCCTTAAAAAATACAAGTAAATCTGAACTTGAACCTAGCAAGAAGCACATCACAAAGCACAGAGCAGCAACTCTAAGAGCTGTTTAAAAGTGTGTTTTCAAGGAGAAGGTCAATATTTTTATATGAGTTTTATCTTCTTTCTTAATGCCTGACCCGAATAAGTAATCAAAGAGAATGAAAGTCTAAAGCAATCAGTTTGAATTTCATCATGTGATTCTGGCCTGATATGTAAGAAAGCACTCCATTAACGTAACAAGAAAAGTGTGCATTGGAAATATTATTCTAAGCATTTAATGGAGTTGCATAACTGTGTTTGCTGGAGATAGTAAAAATAGTCAAGAGAATTTTTTTTAAAACAAAAAAAAAGCCTTTTTATTAAAAAAAAGGAACAAAAGTTGCTTATGCTTTTTACCAACATTTAGTATCTAAGTGCTTCTGATAAACATTATCAAGGCTCTTCAGGTAACATATTTAATAAAAATACTCATTAAAAACAGTCTCTTTTGAACATGATAAAATAGGAATGGAAATTTTTTTTTGCAAAGTTTTGCTTTCCAGACTGCTACCAAAAATAGTTTCACTGCAGAGTACAGAGTGGTTAATTTTTTTATTCAAGAGTCTGAATGATTAGGGTATTTTCTCTAACCCTGTCTTTTAAAGTTTAACCATATGTACAAGTTTGAAAGCTTTCGTATGATTTGGACCAATTATAGAAGCCCCTTAGAACCAAAGTTATGCCTGTACCAGGCACGGTTCAGGTGCCAAGGCCAACCAAGGCAGTACAGGAGCATTTTTAATTACAGCACTACCCTATGCATTTATGATTACTTAAGAGCACTTGACCAGACCAGTTGTCTAATCCTTCCTTTTAACTTCTCCACGGTCTATTAAACATCCCTATTTATGAGACTCTCTGCTGGAATCAAACACTTGGTGGTTGCAATGTCTGCCTTTCCTGCTTACAATGTTCTGACAGCCCTTAACATATTCCAGTCTGGATCTGACCTCTCAACAGTACGTGTCTAAATTGAGTCGATCTCACTGACAAAGATCAAACTGCTACTTAAAGTGTCTCGTGGCTGGATTTCCTTCCCAGCAGACCCACAACTCCAAGCCGAAGCAGACATGAAAGGCTGCACGCAGCTACAAGGGGTGTTAGGCAGGAGAACAGGGCAAGCCTCACATGATCTGAGCAGTGAGTGCTCCTGTGCCAGTGGTGCGGATAGAAAGGAGGGGAAACAGGCGAAAGAGTAAATCTGTGCCTAGAAAGCATGAGGGTGATACTCATCATCTGTGTATGATGGTGGTAGTCATCTACCACACTACTCATGCACAATGGTGATACAGTCAGCAATAGATAAATAGGTTCTCTGAATAGAAATAAAAGACCTTATGCTGTTTCCCTTCTTTGCAGTGTTGCTTGATTCATTTGTACTTATGGCTTAAAGCTTTTCACAAATACCATCTGGAAAACCAACTTCCCCACCAATCCCAGAGATCCAGAACTACAACAAGCACTATAGGTCCCTACATGGAAAAAAGATCTGCTGTGCTTGAGTACACAGAGTAATTAATGAATGCTGTCCTGAAGCTTATTGCCAGCTGACATTAAA
Source organism: Streptopelia decaocto (assembly GCF_964273445.1). NCBI lineage: Eukaryota > Metazoa > Chordata > Aves > Columbiformes > Columbidae > Streptopelia > Streptopelia decaocto. The sequence goes on from NC_138656.1 coordinate 62,994,367, forward strand.
ATAGAATAGACAATACGATTCCTACTCTTTTCCACTGAGAAGTCACAAACAATGTAGATAAAACAACTGCTTTTGCGGGGAGATGAAGAGGCTAAGCAAAGTGTAGTGGTATCTAGGATTTTATCTGTGTTTTCATTATTTACTTACAAACCTCTTCCTTGGGACAAGTATTCTAGCAGGGAGAGAGGAGAAAGCTCTTGATTTCATTTTGTTCAAAAGGCTATTTTGCCATGAATTTACTGGAAAACAGACAATAACCATCTTCCTGCAGGGCCTACAGAAACAGAACTAGTACAGAAAAAAAACTTTTTGAACTAATTCTTGCAATACCAATGTAAAAGAAAATCATGTGCTTGCCAGTCGACTTCTTTAGGTCTAGTACAGTTAGAATGTGTACTTTGAAAAAGAAAATCTATTTCCCAGATAATAATGTTCTTCGGAAACCATTCCATGATCCTAGAAATTAATCTGTGAAGTTTATTTTCTGGCTTCGTGGATGGGGGAACACAGATCCAGGAAACACACTCATCCTTCTCAGTGGATTAGAAAAGTTAATTCCCAATTCGCACAACTCTTTTAAACCTTCTTGTTCTTTTTATTTTCCTAGCCATCATTTTTCCATTCAGTCCTACAGGGACTCTGATCTCACTGAATGTAAACTTGCCACTCCTGAATTTCTTCACTTATATCCCATTCTTGAAAAAATGCATGCATCTGTTATTCAAAACTTTCTTCTAGTGAGTCCAAGCATTAAAGAAAACAAAACCAGAAGCTTGGTAAGATCTCACTGTGTGATTATGAGGGCTTGGGACAACCAAGATTTTCTCAGATTCAAGCACTAAAAAAAAAGGTACCTCTTATTGTTCTGGTAATAGAAGGGAGAAAACAACTAAACTGTGGGTTTAAGAAAGCAACCCAAACCAAATACTTTAGATTTTGTTCTTATACAGCAAAAACGAAACCAAGGAATAAGTAAGGTCCCAATGATCACGGGGTAAATGGGTGAATAATCGTTCTGTGCTACATACTAGCAGTGAGAAGACCACCAGCTCATTTCAAGAAATACATACATAAGGCATACATAGCAACCACTGATACAATATATCTCCAAAGAAATGTTTCCTTTTTCATGTATTATACCATGGACTGAAGATTTTTAATTATCCCCTCCCAGCTTTGTACTAGCTCTCCTCCCTGCCAGGATGAAAACCCCTGTGGCATTTCAATTCCACTCCACAGCTAAGCATGTTCAGTACACACTGTACATTTCTTGCCTTGAGGTAACAAAACCAATTTCTTTATTTGGTTGTTAATTCAGGGATTGTTACTTCACAGGTTTCTAAGCCTTCTGTGTAGTTCTACATCCTTTAGCTATGTCTGGTTTTCTTCCAAACATACTGGGGAGCTTGGAATTTGAAGATGAGAAATTATTCTAGGATCTGTTTCTCCCTTTGAACAGTATTTGAACTGAGGTACCTGGCTAGTACTTGGCAATTATTACTGAGAGAATAAAGTTTCTTGGTAAATTCTGTGTTGCACCTGGTGCAATACCCCCAGCCACTGCACTGAAGAAAGTAAGGCTATTCCTGGGGATTGTACTTGAGATGTGTGAAGACTTGAAATTTCGACACACACCATGTAACTTGTTTCTGTTGTTTCTGAACTCCGTATTTGAACAATAGCATTGTCTTTCCTGCCATCTATAAAATGACACAGGGTGTCTGTATAAGGACAGTTAGTATTTCCCATTCTGACACAGTAAAAGGTGATGTCATTTGTCTGTAAGCACACGCAAAAATCTGCTGGAATTCTGTATTACGAAACATTTGAGGCAAGGTGTCTAATATCTCTAGTATAAGAATATTACGCTGTAGAAATAAAATGCAGGATAGGATTAACAGCATCTAAGACATTTAATAGCTTAGAATCTAGGCAGAGATTATTTAGCATATGGATTTCTTTGCACTCCATATGACTAAGTCTTTGACTAATTTAAGCATTTTAAAAGCATTTCATGTGTGTCTCATAAACCCAGGAACACAGCGAGATTTTTGCTGCATTGCTGTTTGGATGTTTTAAGTGGTAAATCCTGTATTCCATGTAAGCATCCACTTCCATTACGGTTGTTTTTCTTCCCAAGAAACAAAACCCTCTGCTTTTAAGTTTCTTTTCAATTCTTTTAATAAAACTCATGGAATAGATTTCATTTGCATATAATTACCATGACCATTTTTCTGTTACTTCTTCCTGGAAGCATTATTTTCGACTGTGCAAAAGCAAAATGTTTGTATTGTGCATTATTAAACCCAAAGTAAACTGTCAACATACCAGTCAATCTCTGACCTGAACTTCTGTCAAAACTAGAACCACAATAATGTGCGACTCAACTACTTAGACTGTCTTCAGGGATTTCATTCATTCTTCACTGGGCTCCTGCATAGGACAGAAATAATAAGTAACATGCATCAAAAAAGCTGCTTTGTTAGTGTTAGTCTTGGTTACAACATATTTTTCTGCTACTCTTCTCATTTTCTTTTAAGAGTCTTCTCCACACCAAGACAACAGAACTATTCACCTTTCCATGTCATGGACCCCAAGAAGCCTTTTTTTTCCAACATGCATCCCTTCTCCCTGTCCCTAAATCCCTTCTTCCTTCAGGGACAATATTCCGCTTTGAGCCTCCTGTTTATCTGCTCAGCACCAAGACTGGCACATAAAAGTTGCCTCCTGCTCACCTATCCGGTATCTCCTATTTCAGCACAACTCCCCCTCAGCTCCAGTGATACTTCTTCCCAAAAAATGTCTCAGTTTACTGGTTGGCAAGGGAAGGAAACTGTCAGATATATTAGCTTCAAGATGCAGTTTTAACACAACAGGGGAATCATCAGTCCTGCCTGAAGGATGAAACTTCAGTAATCACAATTTCACAGGAACCTTCTTGCATTGTATAAGTGCTCTTTATACATGTTCCCTATTTTTATTTCTGTCTAGGTCTCCAGTTTAGGATTTAGCTGAAATAAATAAGATCAAACCAATGAACAATTTGCTGCTATGTGCCTCACAGTCATTCTCAAAAAAAAAAAAAAAAAAAAAAAAAGACCCAAAATTTTATCAGTGTGTTTTCTGCAGACATAAGAAAATCATTTGTCCTAGGTGATTCATTGTTTATTCCTTTCCAGATCTAGTGCTCACTGTAAAAAAAATCTTTCTTTTAAATGCCCTGCAAAACAACAGTAGCTTTTTTGACAGGCTAAGAATTTTACTCATAGAGAAGTATTGATATACAAACTGAACTGTCAAGACTCTCCTTAGTTTCTCATATCATGTGCGCAAGCATGGTCAAAACAACTGCTTGAATATAGGACATTATCTAAAATGAAGCACATACAGGAAGGAGCTCAACAAGTGAGTGAGTCTGCAGAAGCACAGCTTTGAAGAAGAATCCTGCTTTCCTAATCCTATCTTTCCTAATTATTGCTAAGGCATTAATCACTGCAGCTTGTAAGGGCACAGCAGAACATTAAGGCAAAGCATGATTTACAAATCTCAGATATCACCCTAACTTTCTTATTTCTAGTGCCACAGGACTATTGGGCTACATCAAAAGGAGCTTGGGCTACACCAAAAGGAGTGTGGCCAGCAGGTCGAGGGAGGTGATTCTGCCCCTCTGCTCTGATCTGATGAGAACCCACCTGGAGTCCTGTATCCAGCTCTGGAGCCCTCAGTACAGGAAAAACATGTACCTGTTGGAGAGTGTCCAAAGGAGGACAACAAAAATAATCAGAAGGCTGGAGCACGTCTCCTATGAGGACAGGCTTAGACAGTTGGGGTTGTTCGGCCTGGAGAAGAGAGAGCTCCAGGGAGACCTTACCGCAGCCTTTCGGTACTTAAAAAGGGCCTATAAGAAAGATGGGGACAGACTTTTTAGAAGGGTGTGTTACAACAGGACAAGGGGTAATGGTTTTAAACTAATAGAAGGGAGATTCAGGCTAGACATGAGGAAGAAATTTTTTACAGTGAGGTTGGAGAAACACTGGCACAGGTTGCCCAGAGAGGTGGTAGATGCCCCATCCCTGTGAACATTCCAGGCCAGTCTGGACAGGGCTCTGAGCAACCTGATCTAGTTGAAGATGTTCCTGCTTATTGCAGGGAGGTTGGACTAGATGAGCTTTGAAGGTCCCTTCCAAACCCAATTATTCTATGATTTTGTAATGCTTTTTCTTAATCCTGAATATATCACTAAATGACTTCATAGGTGGGCCTAACTGGAACAGCTTCTCACAGGGGACCTTGGCAGGAAGAATGCAAGAGCAAAACCTCCAGAAAAGGTTTCACACTGCATGTCAGGTTGTTATGTGAGACTTTCTTCTAGGATGGCATACGGATCTAAAGCAGACTGGTTCATAATATCCAGGCTAAATCATCAAGAACAGTACAAACCATGGTATTTAAATTAAGAAGAGTAAACAGTAATTTGCAGTCACGTTGTTGCTCTATTCTACCATGCTGTACACTGTGGCTGAACCATCCAACATCTGGACTGTGAATACAATACTGCCAAAGCTGTACTCAGTGGCTGCCAAACTGCTGAGCCCACGTGTGGCTTCACAGCTTGATATCTAGAGAACTCAGCTATGATTCAAATTCTGAAAAATCACCAGGTCTAGGTTTGCAATATGATTCAGCAGTTTGGAGGAGAGCCTTCTTAAGTAAAAAAAAAAAAAATTAAAAAGCAAAACACAAACTGCCCATATATGGCATACAAATTTTAACAAAGAAGTAAACTCCTTGAACATGTTCCTTTCACAGCAGGGCTCCATAACTTGACTGGTTGGTACAAAATATGGCTAGTCACAAGCATTAGGGGCTAAATTCTGCTTCCCTAACAATGGTGCAAACTCAGATCAACTACTCTAATTTCAGTAGTATACAGCCTGTTTGAATGTGAATGTACAAAAGCTCCTTGACATGCCTCTTGCTGGTGCTGTTTGAGGTAAGCTTGAAACCACTAACCAGGTAGAGAATAGCTTCCTTACCTAAGAAAGCCTCCTGTGGTGTTCCAGGAATGTATCTAGAGAGGTGGACTCAGGCCCTAACACACAAAGATACTTGATTTGTAAATTAAATAAGGCTTGTGAACTGACAATGAACAAAAGCCAGGGTTCTGCACACACAGAACACACTGGGAACCTCAGTCTTACACCAATTACTCTACGTGCTCTAGGGATGTTTACACACACATAAAAGGTAACCATAGCTTGCCAAAATGAGGTGCCTACTGGCCTGGTACATGGAAGAGTTCAGCTGCTAATTCGCATTGCAAAGCCTATTCCTCAAACTTGGCTCCTTGCCTTTTTGAAGATAAAAATAGTTAAACTGTGATTTTTTTTTTTTTTTTCATTTATTCATTTATTGATCATTCAGGTGGACCAAGCCATGAGAGAGCTCAGCCCCCACGCTGTGCTGCTCAGCCCTGCCTGGTCAGACAGGTCAGACACCATCCATCCATCTGTACTGTCCTCATTCTTCTAGTGATGATGCCTGTGCTTCCTTTGCCAAGCAGAGTGGCTTAATGAACATTCTCTAGACCTTGCAAAATACGTGCTCAGTCATTCGGGAAATAAAAAAAAAAAAATAAATTGAATAAATGCCACTCCAGTTCAAGCTGAACAATTTGTTCAGCACTACAAAATGTTGCTTGAGGAAAGCTTCCTTTTAATATAGTACATGAGACAAATGAAGTCCTTTTTTCTCATTCCCTTCTCTTTACCAGTAATTGAATGAAGTGGAGATCGTGAGGTAAAATCAAGCACATCTGGGTCAATTAGCATGGAAAGTCAATTCTTTAAAATCTGATGGATGCCTCTGGGAATAGCGCACTTCACAGCACGAATCTCAGCGCAGTGCCGCACTCTCAGCAACTCAACTCAATTAAGCCATTACGTGGTTCTTTAAATCTGGGGATCCAGGGGAATTGGCTAATTGTCTGCTTGTCATGGTTCCTCCTCAGGGAGCATGTAAACGTCTTCTGTTTCTCCTATAGATGTGTGGTGCACATAACAATCCATTTTAGCTGACTTATTCAAAGCTTATTTCTCCCGTGGGAAAATTAATCTTCCTCCTCAAACACTGCCCAGAAGAACAAAGCTCTCCAGTGGAAACAAACCATGCCGTCAATATGGAATAGGTTTTCAACTACTACAGTCAGGTTTATATTTCCTTTTCCTTGCAAGACTCAACTATTTCTCTCCACTTTCACTTGTCCATAACTTTCACAACCAAACTCCTTAGGCCTGTTATGGGGTTTCATTGCTCTCCACTGCTATGAGCAATTCTGCCACACTCTTGGACTTACCTAACACACCATAAGTCACTCACTCACTTCACAATCAGCAGAGCCCAAGGAAGCTGTCTAAGCATTTGTGAAGCGCTTTACTGAATGGACAGAGATGAGTATCTCTGGAGGATAATACATCGCACCTCCAGATAGATGGGCAGGATGACACACTGGGGGTTGTTCATCTGTCCCCACTTAGAGCTGCTCCAGATCCACTGAACCAAGGCAACTACTGGAAAGATCTTGAACAACCAGCTTAAGGCAGACATCCCACTTATAGATGGTAAAATTAGCGAGATTAATCCCATCTACATCTCCCCACTGCTGTCACTGTGACAACCACCCAGGAAAGACAGACGGCTGTCCCTGACTCACCACACCACATCAGTGAGCTTCTCTTCATCTTCACACAAGCAGCTGCTTTCACTCTTGCTTCATGTTTTGGACTGCTGAAGACCCAAAATCTCTAGTTGGCCTTGGTGGCAGACAGTTACTGGGTGCTCAGGATCGTGGAAAACAAATCACCTCATTTAGTCCCTAAATATGGATTTAGAATACTAACTTTAGCTTCAGATTTTTTTTAAACTTAGCATGGTATTAAAATCCATCCACAGGGTGAGTTAATTCTTTACCATCAAAGAAAAGTAAAACGACTTCTCCAAGGTCATACAGCAAGGTGACTAGGATTAGAATGCCACAAATTTTGTGTGCTATAACCAGAAAATTATTCTGTTTCCTAAATGTAACATAATTGGGACATAGTCTGATAAATGGAGACTGAGTAAGCCACACTAAATCTACTGATGTGTTCTGCAATGTCTGGATGCATCCCTAACCCTTGCTATGAAAGGAAATGTAATTATGGTAATGCAAAAGTGCAGTCCACCCATCATTTGGGTTACCACACATATACGTAACCAATTCCAAATATAGAACTGCAGCAATGTCTCTTACACTCTTATCTCCCTTAGATCCCTTTTTGCTTAAGTTATAAGCCTTCCGTATTTTCTTCTGACAGGAGAAACAATATATTTTTGTGCATGCACACCAACTGTCACATCCTTTGGGACATGGGGAACAGCTGCTCGACTTCCACCAGAAAGCTGCCATTGGAGGCAGACACCTTCACTTGCCCACATAGATCTAACCAGAGTGTTTGCTTGGGCGCAATGCTGGGCTTGAAGGAGGGAAGCTAAACCTGAGGAGGGGAGTTCAAGGAGGAGAGGAACATCAGGAAGCCAGAAAATTTTATAAGGCACCCTTGTGTTTTGGAACCTATGCCAATTTAAAAAATGAGGCATATGTGTCTTAGTGCAGTTTCAGCCATGAATGCAGGGCAGTGTAGAGATTCACAAGCGTTATTTAAACAGCCTAGTTTGGCTCTTGACAAGCAGAGCAGCACAGCATACAGCCCAGGCTAACTTTCACAGCTTCTGTGATGGCAGTTCAGACCAGCTGGCTTCTCAGGTGTAAAAAGGTAAATGTACATTGGTGTCCTCAGCATGTGTCACTCACTTGGTTTACATCATCTGGAGGACCTGTCTTCAGAAGTTGTGCAATACATATGTGTAGCTTACAAATTTCAGTTGCAGCCTCAGAGTATGTGTGAGGGATCCTGGTGACAAACTTTCTGGCTCTCCTGCCTTTCTGCAACGAGGAACACAATGCTAGACACTTTTCTTCCTTGTGCAGTGGACTGGCATGCACTTATTTTTGTGCATCTCAGCTTGCCTTGGTTGCAGAAAAGAGTAAAATATTTTATTAACTTTCACCTCATAAACCAGAGTGTGGTAGATAGCTAGATTTCCAGTTTCACCAAGCTTTTGCAGGCAAAGAAGTGGCTCATTGCCAGGTGTCTATAAGGCTTTCAGAGGTATCTAAAGTTCAGAAAGCGTTCTGACTCTAACTTGAAAATTTACTATCTTTAGGCTGTCATGCCTAGATGTTTACCATGAGTTACAGTATAATCAGAGGAAGCAGAGGCAGCAGTGAGAAGAATTAAAAGCACTGCGACCTGCACATCCCCACCCAAGGCTCACTTCTTGGAAGTGCCTTGTTCTTGCACTGAGCAACAGCATGTTGCAGCGAAGTAATCCCAGTCATGGCAGGGTAGCCAGTCCCAGCACGTTGGTGGCTGTTCCTTCAGCGTTCATTGCTTCTGGACACAGTCACAAATCAGAGCTTCACGTCAAAGGGACTCCGTGGTCACTTTCCACTCACAACCAAAGCAACATGACAGCTCTGTTCTCAGTGAAAACAACACTGGTGCTCATGTATGTGCATCTGGACCAATCATTAACCTGTTGTAGACTCAAGATACTTTAATTTCCTTCTTAGAATACGTATTTTTTTTTAATCAGCAAACTATCTCTTCTGCCTTCATCTTTTCTTATTGTCTGTAATTCACCAAGATGTTTCCTGATCATCCATGGCTGGAAAAAGAAAAATAGGGAAGGACTAATCACAGTAAATTCAATCCAACCAAGTCAACAGAGGCTTGAAGGCTTTCAGGATGCTTTGCAATCCACATGCAAGGAGTTCCCCCAGTCCACTTTCTGCTAAAAATTTACCTGTATCCCAAAGTTAATGCAAATAGAGGCCATTAACAGCTGAATTGCTTCCTGAACATAAGGTCCAGTAGCCCCTACAGTTGAATATACATTGTATACATGTTGAGGAAGGGACATACCATTGCATGGCAACTGCATGTAGCATAGCCAGCCCCTGACTGCCATGCATATTCTGTACTGAGGTCTGCTATTCCAGCTCAGAGATTGTGTAAAATGCTGCTACCATGTTTATGCTGGCTTCACTTTGATGCAAGGGACTACATGAAATGTCACACAAACACACAATAAGCACAAGCCTTCTTCCAGAGCTGTCAGCAGCACCTTTGAAACGTTACATGTGCACCTCAAACAAACAAACAAACAAAAAAACACACAAAAAACCAAAAAACATTTGCAACAAATAGGAACTCGCATTTCTGACCTTTTTTTCAGAAACAGCAGCTCTATCATCTTCCAACACCCAGAGTAGAACAAAACCTGATATGTTCACCTTGGCATTACAAATACATACAGACACATGAACATACATACACATACCTACAAACCCTCTCCCTGGGAACGTGGTCCTCCCTTTTCAGGTACATACCAGCAGGAATGCATACACTGAAGAAAGAGAGGTGGAAAACAGTAATTTTTTTTTTTTCACACACTCGTTTTTATTCTGCTTGCAGCAGTTCCTTCCTTTTACAGCCACAGGCAAGGGTTGAATCCAAACAAGCCAAAGGCAGTCTAGGCAGGATGTAAATGAGACCACACCTTCCAAACACCCTCCAATCATAAGGAAAGAGCACGGATGTAAATAAAACCACACCTTTGCTGGACCAGCCTCCTCTTCTTACGTAAAACAGTTTCCATGTCAATAAGACCACTCCCTCAGATGGCCTGCCTATTTCCATTTGTGATGAGAGGCATGTAAGCAAGGCCAAGCCTTTTTACAAACACGCAAGCAAAACTGAGAGGAGTGTAAGGAACTCTTACCCTGCTCCTGCTCAGAGAGAAGTTAGTTCGTTTTTTGGAAAGCACTTTCTTGCTGTGTGTGGGATACCATGAGCCAGTACAAATCTTCCCTCGGTATTCCTGTCAGGCATTTAAGACTGTTTTACAAATAAATTGTTTGCCTGTAGGACATGGATACACATTTTAAGGTGTCACTTTCACCTTGCACTGACAAGCCTTCTCTCAGCCTGACATGAGATGGATGCCTTCCTTCCAGCTGAATAGAATTTTAAAATCACAACAATGGAAACAGTGAGATCCTTCTGCATTTTCTCTTATATCCATCTTTCCACATGTACATCCAAAGCTGATTTCAAGATTTCCAACCCAGATCAAATGCAAGAGGCTTGTCCCAAAAGGTAAAGAACAAAACTGCAGCCAGGGTTCAGTGTAACTTTTTTCCAGATGTCAGAGCTCACTGCAGTCATCTCTGAAATCTATTCTGGTTTGGGCCAACAAGCAGCATAAGTATCGGTAAAACATTACTGCCACTGGAGAGTCATTTAAATACTTGGAAACACTTACAATATCTAGGTTAGGAAGGCAAACAACTTGAAAGCATTCTGAGAAGAAAAACACAGTTCTCATCTACACTCCTCACAGTAATAAAGTCCTGGAGAAATGATACAGGCAGACCCCAACTTCCTAGAACAAGATATATGAGACATAATGAAAATGCTTGCAATGGCACACACTTCAGCCAAAAAGGTGGTTTTTAATAAGATTGGAAAAGGGTGTACTGCATTCCCACATAAATGGTGGAAACACAGATGTTGTCCAAGTTTAGGAAAACAAAATTGTCCACATTTTTGATGTTTGCACCAAAGAAAAAGCTTTGAACATTTGATGGAAGACTATTAAAGGAAATCATTATTATTATCGTGGCTCCCACCAGTGATACAAGAAGCCAGGATCTGTCAACATTTTTCTTATAAAATCATCTTTTGCTAGAGTCTAAATTGGCCTAAAATAACTAGTTGGGACCAAAATCTGGGTTGTGAGATCTCTGGAAGCAAAGCTGCATCTGGATGTTTACAAAATTCTAGTCTAAAGAGACCGTGAGAGCGGAAGAGGAGCATTTTTAGTGGTTAAAGCTATCTATCTTGTTTGTGCTGCTTCACAGTGCTAATCAGTGATCAGCAACCAAAAAGGAAATTTGGAAACCTTGCTGATGAGCACCCCGAAGTTCGCAGGCACATTCAGCCACCTCGAGCATTTTTTTCTGAAACATGCAGCTGCCGCATAACACAGACCATTTCATGATATATCTGGAGCTCGCATTTCCAAGGACATCCTGGAAAAAACCCAGCAAGAGCCACAGCAGGAAAAGAAAGGTTCCAAAACATGATTGACTTTCAGCAAAGAATCATTTCATGCCTAGGCTTAAAACTAGGCTATGTCTAAAGCATGATTTTTATGTTAATTTAACGAATCAGTTCATTAGGCTTAAAGGGTAGCACTCCAAACAATGGATAGATGCAGTTTTCTTTTTTGAGCCAGTCTCCAAAAAGTACACACCCCAAAGCTGTACATTTTAATGGAAGACAGAAAGGAGGTAAAATGAGAAATGCAGTCATAGGGCAAGTCTGATTTGGCAGACGTTTCATTTTATGGAATGAGAATACTGGTTTCTACCCACTGTTCCTGCACCATTGCACTGTTCAGCGGTCCAGGCTTCTCTCATGTACCTGCAGCACATCCCAGTTTTCTATTTGCTTCTACAGCTTCCTTCCACACTTCAACTTCCAAAGCCATAAAAATGAAAAGAGTCAATTGTGAAGCCCATTAATGTTTCCCTGTACCAAGGTAATTAGGCATTGGGCAGAACTGCAATGGGCCCTGGTAGAAAACCTGTCACAGGCTACTCTTTCAGGCACACCTCCATATGTTTTTCTGCTTTGCAGTTTGCTGATTTTCTCTTCAGCATTCTCCTTTCTTGCCATTTCTGCTCCAGTTTATGCCACACACCTCCTCTTCCTCAATCTCTCCATAACACTCAGCCCCTTGCCAGTCTCCATGTTCTTTTGCCACTACGGTCTTGCACTTAACCTCCACTTTCTTTTCAACTGCAACACCCCTAAAGTCAAACCACCTTTCCTGCGCTCTCATGAAATAGCCATCCCAGTTTATTGGTTCTCCCCTATTTTACTAGATTTTACAAGCTCTTTCATACAAATGTGCTCTTAATCTGTGCAGCACAACTGGCAAAATCAGAACGCAAGTGTGGTCTTTTCAGCACAGAGGCTGTGTTTTACTGTAACACTCTGCACAACTGGCATCTTTTGTACACTAGTTTACTATTAAAAATGTATTATGCCCCCCGTAATGTCTTAAATTTACTAGTTCAACAAATTATATAAGTCCCTTACATTTTAATTAGCTGATTAGCTAGATCCTTTAGTAAGACTGTTGCTTAAACTTCTAGGCTTACAACAGAACTATTTTGTGAACAAAATCTATATAACAGTATCTGAGAGAAACTTTGAAACAAAATATTACAAGAGAGAAACTGCAGTTGGTGAGAGACCAACAAACACACTGTAAATTCTGAGGGTTTGCACAAGAAACACTGAGTCGTGAATGACTATTCCAGAAATGGAAAAATAGAGTGTCTCTTGACATCCAAATAAGGTGAGCAGGCAGTGCTCCAACAAACAAATCAGAATTGGAAAGAGAGAAAAATGTCTTCTCGGATCCAAGTAGTTTCAAAAATGAAAACAGGGATTAAAAAAGAAGAATTAAAACATGGGAAGCTGAAGCCTTTTCCCATATTTTATTGCACCACTTGAAAGAAAGCTAAATGCAGGCTCTAGCCTGAAGAGAAGCAGTATCCTTTGTTTTTTCTACCAGCGATAAGACTCACTGATGAAGATGGGATTTAAAATAGGATGGAGTTTAAATCGGTGCACTGAAAGAGAGGTCATGCTGCTTCCTCTTCTTTTTTTAAGGGAAAGGATAACTTTTCTAATCTGAGCACTTGGGAGGTGGTAGACCAGGTAGATCAGGTTCCCACATCAGCTCTTCCCCATGCCAACCTGCAAAGCAGTGAGCCTGAAAGAGCAGCTGCTGGTGACACCGAGAAGTGCTGAACGTCACTGCCCCTTGCTACAAAAGGCAGGAAAACCCCTGAAGGAATAACCTACATCAGCTCTTGGACCTGCAGGCACTGACAACGCAGCCCACACTCAAGCCCTCTGAAAACAACCCTGGTACCTCACCCTTCTGGGAGATGCCTGAGGGGTTATGGCAGAAACCAAACTATGACTACTTTGGGAGCCGTTTGGTGTTAGATCTGTTCTGTAGGGCCACTTAGATGGCACACAATAAACACAAAATGGTCATGAAGCAGCTGTGAGAGGAGATAAGACCCTCGTGTGTGAGTGCCATCAGAGAACATGGGGTTAGCACCCTCGGGTCTCCAAAGGAGCTCTCACTATATTCAGTCCCTCTTGCTCTGTGTCTCAGGAACTCCCCCTGCAACCCCAGCCACAAAAAACTGTGACACACAAATACCGTTTCTTTACAAGTACTTTACAAGTGACTTTAGTCAACTCTCCCAACTCAAGTAAAGAAGATACAGAATGATGGCTGAAGGTCTCCAAAGATGCTATCAGTGATAGATCCCTACTTGTTGGACTCGCTGGCCTGCTATCCAACACTGAGCCTTTGAACTATCCAGTCCAAGGTCCCGTACTGCAGACATTTACAACAACGGGATTTTAGGAACACAAAAACCACTAAAACTGTGTTATCAAATTTTCTTTTACACAGTAGGCTTCAGTGAGTCAAAACGAATCAAGGAATCTTTTAAGTGTTCCTTGATGTGGTTCAGAAAATGGATTTTCTGCTCCTTGTAGAACACTGGAATTCCAAACTTCTCTTCAGCCCCACTTCCAGGGACAGACATTTAAAAAGTCCCTTAACTTAAAAATCTTTTTCAGGCCAATCAAGACCAGTAGGCTACTGACACAAAGTGAATTTCAAAATAAACTCCCCAAATGTTTTTCCCTTCCAAAATCAAACCAGAACACTGACATGTTAGGAAAAAAAAAAAAAAATCTAAGTTTCATTTTGCTGAAAATTAATAAAAGTGATGCACAGGGCCTATTTCATTGGGATGCCTGTTTCTAATGAAAACAAACTTTGATTAAAGCTTCTGAGTTGCCCTAGAAATTTAAGAAGAAAAGACCACAAATATTCCTGGTGAGAAATGTTCAGTTGAGAAAATGATAGGCTGTATAAACTGCCTAAGACAGATGAATAGATAGTCAGGCAGCTGCCCCCAGCTTTAAACACACACCAAAAAAGAAGTCCTGGAGATCTGAAGGGGATTTTCATAGCCAGTCCATAGTTTTGACTGGTTCTGTAAGAGGAAAACAAATATGTGACTGCCTTATATACTCTTGGAAAAAAAAAATACTGTCATAATTTTTAAGCGTGTTGATCATAGTTTATTTTTAGATCTGAAAAACCACAGAAACATCTCCAAAAATATTCTAAAGAAACACAGTGACCTTTCCAGCTTGGAAAGCAGAGATGTTTTAACAACATCATCCAAGCTACTGTACAGGCTGAACAAATCTCTGATACTCCTCGATGATCTATCAAAAAGCCTCCCACATTCATCTATATGCTGTCCCATGAAAACTCCTCCCCTAAACTTGCAAAAGTAGTCTTAACCATCAGCTTATATTCAGAAGCAGATCAAGAAGTCACCTGTCATAAGAGGGGAGCATTACCCTGAAGACAGAGAAGGAGGTTCATGGGAAGCCAAGCTGAAGGTGGTGAGGAGTGACAGCTTTACCTCCATGCTTCAGATGGGGTAGTTCAATTCAGACCCAAGTGAAATGGGGAAAGATGGTGGAAAGGAACAGCAACTCGAACTGTTGTAGGAATGGGAAAATAATGGTCAGGAAAAGCAGAAAGCTTCTAAAATGAACTAAGATTTGATACACAAATGATGCAAAAGTAGGTGAACACTTTGCAAGGTGCAAAGGGCACAGGTGGGTAGGGAAGAAAGTTTAACCCCTTGCGCCCTGGTGATGACATGTCACAGCTGGTCAGGCAGAATGCCACCACTGTCCATCCTATCGTCAATCTGCTGAAGCTATTTATAGCTGGGAATTCTATTATGTCTGACAGTTATCTCAGCCCCTACATTTACGTACTGATTCAAAACTTCCTTCCAAGCAAGAAATGCCATTAGGTAAGAGGAGCACAGACCTTCGGTCTATTTTCACCAGAAGCATCAATACTGTGGCCCCATATCACACAAATTATGGGTGCTATACTGTCTTAACCTTTGGAGTTTATTTCTCTCCAAGTTCCCTGTTATTCCCATCTTAGTTCTCTCCCAAACTTCAACACATTGGTTCACTCAGTCTGGGAATATCAAATATTCTTCAAGTCCTGCCACTATGTTCCTGCTTGGCTTGCTTGGTAAATATTTGTGGGACAAAACTTCTTGTTGCTTTGGCTTTTTTGTTGTTGCATATTAACTTTTTTAATATAAATAAGTGATGAGAATGTACTGCTCTGTGTTGGTCTGCAGGAAAAACAGGACAAATGAAGGAATTTTGAGCAAAAACATAACTTTGGCAGGATTTGTTCTGATGGCCTTCAAGATATAAAAATTCAACATCTCATCCATTCATCAACTAATTTGGCTTGAAGCACAGCATGTGTGGATTTCTTGCTGGAATTATATTGCAATAAAATAACCTTTTTCAAATGTCAGAAGTACATTATGAATCAGCTCTGAACATAATGTAAAATAGAGTCCACACAGGAACAAACCTGTGACCTCTAGTACCAGAAACGCATATCTATACCTTTTTAGCTAAAAGAATGATTCAATTACGCTACAGTAACTATGCCATCCATTCATTCTATACAGTGATGAAGAGTACAAATAGAAGGGCTAACACATCTAGCCAAAGTGCTGGATGCCTTAAACCCTCAAATGGGATTGCTATGATTTCCCTCAAATTCAGACTCTTTTTTTTTTTCCTGAAAGCAATAAAGCAATGAGAAAGGGAAAGCCATAGAAAATATTCTGAAAATACAAAGCACGTAATGCTGGTTTTGCTCTTCCTTTTGTCTTTGCATGCATATTGATTCTTCAAATGTTACAAAAAACACACTATGTCCATAATTAATATCTTGACACTGTACTTTTCAGAAGCACTCTTACCAGGGTCTAGGTTTTTACATTGCTAGGTGCCTGCTTTTTCATTCTCTTATTTTATATGCTCACACGTCATTGCCCATTTCCTCAGCAAATGTTCTAAGAAGAAAAGCTTTGACAAACCAAGATGAATGTGCTTTCGGAAAAGTAGGACAGAAGTGTAGGTATCTTTAAAAGTGAGTTAATGTGACACTGCTTCAGGTCAGTGTTCTCCAGGTTTTTATTACTGCAAGAGTCCAGATGGGTGAAATAAACCATGGTACAACCTTGAGTATGTTTCTGACTTTAAGTTTTTCTATAACTTGTGCATCACTGGAACCAAAGGAAAATTTCAAAGTTGCTCTGAATTTATTTATTTTTTTTCTGTTTGCATTTTTATCTCTGGTTAACTCCCTGAACTTATAACAACCAACCCTAAGAAAAAACAAGAAACATGAGGTTTAGGCACAAGTTTGCCAAATGTATAAATGTTCTTGTTATCTTAGATGTTTATTGTTGAACAAAACCAGCTTTGCATTCCTTGAGACTTTCAATATACTTAACATAGTTCCATTCAAACCTAGATACATTACCTCCCAAAAGCATAAACAAATTCCTTATGTCTTATTTGGAAATGGGACCATTAATTCTCTTTTTTGTGTGTATGTTAGGCACGAGGTTGTGGAACGGGCATTGAATTTAGCCATATACTATAAACAAGGAATGTGGATTTCTCCCAGGTTCCTTTTGATGATAGTTCAACAGTCCAAGAATCACAGAACATACAAAAAGCATAGAAAAAGTTCACTCAAAGAATTGTTTACTTTCCCATCCTATTTCCACCATTAAAATCAAGTAAGTAATAAACAGCATTGGTATTTCTCATGATTGATAGGTTACAGAAACATAATTTTTGCATTTCGCCTTTATTTCCTCCTTTTTCCTTGCTTACTCTGTCTCGTTACAGATCTGCACACTGAGATCCAGAGGATTTTATGTGCCTGATTCACTCCTTTCAGTTGCTTTCCTGATTATTAGGTAGTTCCTGAAAATTACTTCATTTTTCCCCAAAAATTGTTGCCTAGGCTGTTCAGTGATAGAACTCCTCAACCCAGACCCAAAAAGCAAGACACACATAGTCACTCCACCGTGCCCGTCAGCACAGCATGTTCCTGAGCACAGAAGGACGAGGGAACACGGAGACTGGCACCCCAAGGTGCTCGGAACAGGAGCACCCAGGCTTCACTGCAAACATATCTCCTCTCTTCTTCTGGCAAATGAGTTTGCCTGTGGTGGAACAGACCTGGCCACTGTTTCTCAGTAGTAAAGTGCTGTGAAGGTGGCAGGAAGGAAGCTGCCAAGCACACTTCATCCTTTGCTGGTTCATTTACATCACTCTCCTTGCATTCTATTTCCTCCGCTTCCTTCTGTGTCCTCCCCCAACCCTTCCCACACAAACACATACATGCACCTCTGTCCTCAGCCCTATTTGCCCTTTCCCACTCAGCACCACGGCTGGTTGTCTCTGGGTACAGGCTAAAATCCACCACGTGGGCGTGAAGCTGACAGGAGGGATAAGCCCCTTTCCACCCTCCTGTCATGCTGTGCTACTCCAAAATCCCAGCCCGCTCCCTCTGCTCCCACACCTACATCCCTATCTCTACCCACATCCCTCCTCCCCAAAACTGCCCCAGGGCCACTGGCAGGGCAGTACGGTGGCTGAGGGATGCTGCTACCACAGACCACACACTGCTGGAGCAGCTGTAGTCAGACACAGGACGAGAGAGTAACCCTGCAGCCAGGGCCAAGGCGTGAGGAACACATCTTCCCTCCTCATCCTCACTGCACAGGGTCTGCAGAGCATCCAGCTACTCAGGCATTAAGCAAGCAGAGCAGATTTCACCAGTGCTAGTAGTCCCGCAAGAACAACCCTTTCCTATCAATTTAGCAAAACTTTCTTCACCCTGTTCTCTGCCTTGCAAAGACGCCTTGCCTCTGCCTAGCATTTTTTCTTCGTTAGCAAATAGCCGTAACGTGGGAAAAGCCTTTCGTCAGACGACAGGGATTTTGCAAGTACTGTACCACTCCCACATGTCATCTTCCCTCCTGAGGCAAGAAAACAATTCAGTCACATTCCCCTTACATCTGGACAGAAAAGCTGGTTGGAATGAATAAGAAAAACAGTGTGGTTTTGCGATGCAGTGAACCATTCCGCCTGTCCCAGCTGCAGAAACCTTACAGCTCCTTCCTCCAACCAACCCTTTCATTCCTAGCACATCCACGCTTCTTTTGCACCCGTTCTTCTCCCCTTAAGGGACTGGCCAGGGTACGCACCTGGAATACACCACCCGCATCCGTGTCTTCTTGGGCAGCACAGTCCTCTGCAAACTTCTACTCCCCCCTGTGGCAGCCTGATGGCAAAAAAAAAGAAATACAAAGCATGCTCCCTAGTCATCTACAGTCACTCTTTGCAAGCCATTTATGAAGGAAAAAAAAAAGTATATATAAGGGCCTAGATGCGGTCTCACTAAATGTAAGATGGTAAAATAAGAAAGCTGTTCCCAGTGAATTTGAAATTCAACCCTCTGTATATTGTGAGTGACATGAGGAGAAAGAAAAAGACGTGGCTATTTCATATACGCTTTTAAAACTCACCTGAAATTTTTGTATTACAAAGTTCCTAACTCACAGGGTGAACACTGGTTAGGACATTTTTAGAATTTTCAAATACCTTGCAAATCTTAGGTAATGAAAAAAGGCAATTGATGAACTGTCTTTTCATCCCATGTCATAAATGAATCTTAACTAATCATTCAGATCTACCATGCTATTAAGGTTAAACTTTTCCACAAGATCCATCATGGATAACTTCCTCACAAGAAATGCTCTACAAATAACTTCATAGACTCCAATTTCATAAAGACTCCATTGTCCAAAATGGTCAAAACAAACACCTAGGTACAGTAAAAACCTAACCTTGATTTCTATTTAAAACCCTTTAATAAAAATGTTATAAATGGAGTAATATGCTCAGAAACACTTGCTGTTAGTGTAAATCCGACCACTTTAACAACTTCATGCTTATTACTTAAAAGCCACTCAACGCCACGACATTTGTAGTGACATGGTTGTAAACTTGAGACCTGGGAACCACTGCTGTTTAAAACAACTAAGTTTCCTCAATTAGTTTCTTCAGGAAATCAAATTATCTTAGAAATGCCCCCACTTCCCTGACAATGCACATTTCTTCGAGTATCTGCTTTTCTCAGCTCCGTGTGAAAAACGGTCTGACAGAGAATTTCCCACCAACACCAGAGAGACTCACATTATAAGATGGTTTTCAGACCTAGCCCGGTAGTTGTTAGATTTCACACACATCCGCAGGTCAATAAGGAAGCCACCTTGGCTGTTGTAGGTTACATCCTAGTTTCCCTGTCTGCGTCAATTGTACAGATGTATTTACACAGGTCACATACCACACATCACTTGCTGAAAAAACAGCCAGTCAAGCTGGCAGCTGAACCACAGGGAACCATTTTCCTGAAAGTCAAGCAATCTCTGAAATCATACATTAATACGTTGAGGACATCACGTTCCCTTGTAGGTCAGCTGATGCAGTGTGCTTGTCAATTCCTCCATAGGCATTATAGACCTACATAATAATCCAGCTCCTCTACTTTCTCAGGAAGGCCTGTGTAAACAGAAAAGCCCAGGCTACACTATAACTAGGTCAGTGAATCAGGTTGTATCAAAAAGGAGACATGTTTCACAGATAGCGATCTCTCTTTTTCCCCAAAGAAAATGCCCTATCCATCATCCTTGAATGTACAAAATTGATCCTACCTATCAGATAACAGGGACAAATGTATTCAACAGGATTCTCCACGGTCCTCAACCTCTCCACAGCAGCAACAACATCAATTAAGAGATCCCAGAGTTTACAGCAGAACAAACTGCATTTGTTAAGTGAACTCCCTAATCTGGTCAAGTCTTAATTAAACATCAATGTCTCTCAGCTTGGGGGAAGAAAACCTCAAAACCTCAAACTTTACGTTGACAGCTCCTGAGAGAAGCACCTTGAAAAACAGAAAATAAAATTGTATGCAGTTCAGAATAAGCATATCTGATTCATTCTTATGCACAGAAGCCATGACAAAATAGGAGAAAGTGTTCCTCCAGCTGTTTTCCACATGGTTCCTCTACAAAACAGACCTCAAAGGATTTCTGGTGGATGTTCTGAATCACGTCCCTGACCATGTTTCCTCGCCAGCCAGTGACACTCATTTTTTATGAATTGTTAACCATTTACAGGGCAATTGTCAAAGGACTGGTTAGTGACTCACTGCAGCCCTACAGTAGTTGACTTACTTCTGCAAGAGTTTGCACACCCCAGTCAAATCTGAGAAATAAACCACTGAAAGTCTCCTCCCTCCTTGCTGCCTTTGCAAGCTGTGCAAGGGCTCTGCACTTCCCCACAAAAACCCCGGACACAGCCAACCTCTGCGCAGGTGTAGCAAATGCTGCTCCCTACACTGTTGATAAGATCTATGGCAATTTTTTCAAAATAAAACCCAAATATACTGAACCTGAGGCTTGGTAGGTAAAGGACCTTTGACTTCATGCTGCTTATAATCTGCCTTTCATACAAATAGTTTTACGTGTGCTTTGAATGCTCATTCAGATTATTCTACTTCCAGCAGTTACTTTGCTGCTTTAAGACTACACACGTTCATAAAAAATGCCAGTTACTTTTTAAAAATGAAGCCAAGAGCTTAAAGCAGCATTCTCAGTGACATGTTAGAACACCAGTTAGAATGATGACGATTACGGAAAACAACAGAACTCGGAACTGCTAATGGGAATCACATCTGATGGTTTTGCTTTGCTCATACTGCTGAGTAACTTCCACTCAATGGAACTGGACTCCTCAAGTCCAAGTATTTTGATGGCCAACAGCGCATTCAGTGAATCTGCCCAACTAACTCTAGCAGACAATCTGACCCAGTATCTCAAGGAACTTGGACTAGGTCCACCAGTTCAGCAGCGAGCATTTCCATAGGCCCTACACCATCCATGGCACCGCCCATCTTTTTTGGTTCACTTCACTTTGGAGAAGAGCTAATGCCTCTCCTTGTATGATGAGCTGACGTGAACTGTCACGGCTCCAAGGCGGAAGGCTTGCACCATGTGCTTCACTAATAAAGCAATACAAACGGCACAACATGCAGAACTTGCTTGACAGCTCCTGGGAAACAAGGTTTTCTATTTCGCTTTGCCTTTGTTGATTCACACGCTCACGTGTCCCTCCAGAAAGGATGAGTAAAAGTCCAGCAAGTGGTGTACTACAGAGCACTTTCTATGCCTACAGATACATAGAAAAAGTTACCAGATGACTTCTTAGAAAGACAAATACCAGGCAACCACATTCACAATGGAATACATCTCTATTTTTGTTCTGTGTCAATTTCTGAGCTAGCAGAGTGTCTTGCTTGGAATCTGCACTTTAAGCAAAAGCCTCCTAACGTAACTTTAACTAGACCTCTCAGGACTTTGAGGTATATTTATTACCATTTTTAAGAAATATCCTGGTGAGCGTTTTGGGAAAGGAGCTAATTGGCATACTAAATCTGAGGCAAGCCAGAAATGTCTGAAGCCAGCTACAAGCCTACCATGATGATAAACAGCTCAGGGTCCAGATGTCCATATATGGCAAGACTTCCTATAAGACTGACAGTACTGTATGTGCATTGCGTATGGTTCTTGGATCAGATTCACATTCCTTGGATGTGTTTCTCTGGGAGCTTTTGATTTCCGCTTTGAGGGCTGGCTCAGACCTCCAATTGCTCTTACAAAAAAATATCTGTGACTGAAAGTTGAAAATGTGCAAGATTCTTTCTTTAAGTACACAAATACTCCACGTCTAGCCACTTTCCTGTAGTCTTGCCAGGTTTTCAGGATGTCTGATACCTGATCAAGTGACTTTTTGGGGGGAAGGAGTTAGAAAAAAGAAGGAAAAACACAAGAGAGGAATGTAGCATATCCACACCTGTACATTTTATAAGACTTCACCAAAGGACCTATACCAACTGAAGCTGATGTAGACACACACATACCATATATAGCTGTGTAAACAAGTCTGCAAGGCTGGTGTAGTGAATTCCTAGTTTCAGCAGAAAAAATATACTATCTTGAAAGCATGTGCTATATAAACACCTGCATGGAAGTCAAAATTAGTGCATTTTAACCATTTTATGCGTCAATGCCAAGATGTACTTCTCCAACCCATGACATATTGTCATCACAAAGGATAAGCTGAAGACCCATTGGACTCTGAAAGAACTGCCTTTGCTTCCAGATTCCCTTCACCCTTGTGCATACCTGCACATGCGCAAACGTGGTACCTGAGGAGCCACATCTAACAGCACAGAAACCAAAACGACAAAAAGGCAAACCTGATGGACCCTGATTCCTGCCCACCTTCATGGATTCATACAACTGGTGATTCAGTGGGCTAATGCCTGATTCACAGAGGTGCAAGACTAGAATTAGTTCTGAAGTCCAAATGCCTATTTAAGTATTTTTTTCTCTGGGCAGCAAGTGGATGGGACTTGCTGTACTTGGCCTGCAGTGTGAGGACATAGGACAGATTTATCCTTTAATTTTGGATTTCCTGGCTTTCTGGTGGTTTGTTACTTTTAAGCATACTTTTTCTGTCAGTGAGATTCTTAGGTTTTGTTTAATAAAATTGTTTCTTTGAAAAAACCTCTTACATGGAAAGTTATAAAACATGTCTAGAGCCTCTCTCTCTCTGATGTTCTCCTGCCATATTTAGGCATTTAAAAAAGGCATTCTGTTTACCTGGTTACATTTGCATTTTGGTATGCATGTCATACATAGTTTGGTACACATATTATTTACCCAACACTGAGGCCATTGGAGTCCTTCAAGTAAATACAGATTTCAGAAGGCCTCATGGGTTTGGGAACATATATTATTTACCATAACTGTTCCTCTGGGACTTTTTTTTCTTTCAGAGCCAATCTGATTTCTTTTAATGGAGAATTTCAAGTAAAAGAAACAACATCCAAATGACTTAACCAGCCAAAGTACAGTGCTGGCAGAATATAAATAACAGCTTTACAGTACCATATATCCTACTGGGGCTTTACATGAAAATGTTTCTTTTTCCTTCAAGAATCCTGTGCGTACATATTGCTGTATCATAGTGTGGAAGTATGCCTACATATTGAGGGATGGAAAGAAGTGGGGGTATGGCAGTGGGAGAATGCCAACATGCAAAAGATGGTGTCTTTTAACAGATCCAGCAGATTTAATTTTGCCTAATGAGATGCATAAAGCCAGTCTCTCTCACTAAACACTACTATACTTCTACAGGTCAGAAGCCAATACACTGGCATTACTTGCGTTAAAGTGGAGGTCAAACAACATGACATCACTGAATATTGAAATGATACATGGGGAGGTGGGGGAAAAACATCCTCCCGATTTAAAAAAAAAAAAAAAAGAAAAAAAGAAAGAAAACCATAACAGTTATCTGGAATGATTTAATACAAGCCACAATGCTTAGGTCTCATGTTCGGTTAAGTACAAACCACAATGTTAAGGTTTTGGCTGAGTGCAGTGGCATCCTAGTCTCTTCTTGTTGCAGCCCCAGGGCGGACCATCAGCCAGGTTGGGAAGCAGGGATGTGCGAGGAACGTGTCACTTAGAAATGACAGCTGCACACAGGCAGTGGGAAAATAATAGCCACTTCTTCCACACTTCAGACTCCATCCGCCGTGCCAAATATTTCTGAGTAAATAGGCACTCTCTCTATTCATAGAGAGCATCTATTAGGGAAGGAACACATTACAAATATCCAGTATGATTCAGTGGTACATAGAGTCAATTTATACCCGGTAGTGTAATTATACCTTTTTTTGGTGGTACCAAAGCCCCGGGACCGTTCGCCACCAGGCACCCCGAGGCCAGGGCCCCGGTGGCCGGCCCGGGGAAGCTCGGTGGGCTCGGGCAACCCCCAAAACCACCCGCCTGCCGTCCCCTCTGCCCGAGGGAGGGACCAGGGGAGAGAACAGAGGACGGGAAATAGCGGATTCCCCCGGCCGCCCCTGGCAACCGCCCCGCCGCCCCCCTCGCCCCTTCCTCCCGGACCCGCCGCCCGCCTCGAAATAAGGCGCTGCCGGGGGGTGAGGGGACGGCCGAAGAGCCGCTGGTAGCGGCGGTGACTCACATTTAAAAAACATCAGGATGAAAAATAAAAAGACGTTGCGGGGGGAGGAGGGGAGGCGTGCGTTAGGGTGGGGGGGCGCACAGACGGAGGAATGCGCGAGTCAGGGGTCAGGGCCGCTCCGGGGCGGTGGCGGCGGCGCGGGGCGGGGCGGGCGGCGCGGCGCGGCGCGCAGGAATGCGCGGAATGTCGCTGTTTGTCCGCGGCCCCATTCAGCCCATTGGCGAGGCCGCGCCGCCGCCGCGTATAAAGGGGCGGCCGTCCCGGCACTCGGCAGACACAGACAGCCACTCTCCTGCCGGACTCGGAAGGAGCGGAGGAGAGCGGAGGCGAGCAGCACAGAGCAACCCCGCCCGCCCGCCCGCCGACCCAGCGCACATCGCGACAGGCCCGTCCGTCCAGTGTCGCTGAGAAAAATCGCCTGGCGGGACACTCACTTCGGCTCACCTCGCCGGCCCTCCGCCGGACAACCCGACACCGCTGCCTGCTCGACGCCGCACCGCCCACAAGCCGACGACCGCCGCGGGATGGCCCCTGCCAGCTTCGCCGTAGCCCTTCTCCTCGCCCTCCTCAACCCGGTAAGTGCCGCTGCCCGCGGCGCCGCCACCCCTGCCCCGTCCTGCGCGGTCCCGGTGGCGGCCCTGACGCGTCTTTCTCTTCTCCTCCCCGCCGCTCGCAGGAGGCGCAGGGCCAGGAGTGCAGCGGGCAGTGCCAGTGCCCTGCGGGACCCGGCCCCGCCTGCCCCGCCGGCGTCTCCCTGGTGCTCGACGGCTGCGGCTGCTGCCGCGTCTGCGCTAAGCAGCTGGGCGAGCTCTGCACCGAGCGCGACCCTTGCGACCACCACAAGGGGCTCTTCTGCGACTTCGGCTCCCCCGCCAACCGCAGGATCGGCGTCTGCACCGGTGAGTGGGGGCCGGGGCTGCCTCCTGCCGGGAAACAGGAACGGGGGGTCTTGCCGGGCTGGGGTCTGGGGAAGGGGCAAGCCGAGGCTTCGGCCCCGTTCCGCTGCACCTCCCACCCTCCTCACCCTCCACCTCCTGCCCCTCGCAGCTCGGGACGGCGCCCCGTGCGTCTTCAGCGGCATGGTGTATCGGAGCGGAGAGTCCTTCCAGAGCAGCTGCAAGTACCAGTGCACCTGCCTGGATGGGGCGGTGGGCTGCGTGCCCCTCTGCAGCATGGACGTCCGCCTGCCCAGCCCTGACTGCCCCTACCCACGCCGAGTGAAGCTCCCCGGAAAGTGTTGCGAGGAGTGGGTCTGCGACGAGGCCAAAGAGCAGACTGCCGTGGGACCTGCTCTCGCTGGTGAGTGGGGTTCCCTCTGTGGATGGCAGCCCTGGGGGAAGGGGCACGCTGTATGGAGGTTGGCAGCAGTGGGATGAGTTGACACAGGACACACTCACAGCTGGAGTGCAGCAGTTAGTGGGTTCACCCCACAGATAGCTCTGGCTGCTTGAATTTCTAAGAAAAGGGAAGAGAACTAGCAGGGCATGAGATTAGACAGTGGTCTCATCCTGGTTGTCTGTTCCCTGCAGCATACAGACTGGAAGATACTTATGGTCCAGACCCAACAATGATGCGTGCCAACTGCCTGGTACAGACCACTGAATGGAGTGCTTGTTCCAAGACCTGTGGCATGGGCATCTCAACCAGGGTCACCAATGATAATGCCTTCTGCAGACTGGAGAAACAGAGCAGACTGTGCATGGTCAGACCTTGTGAAGCAGACCTGGAGGAGAACATCAAGGTAAATAGTCTCATCTTTATGTATGGTCTACTTAGGATGCTTCCACCCAGTAGCAAAACTCTGTGTCTTACCAAAAAAGTGCAGTTCTGATAAGGAGTCAGTTTCACGTGGTTTACCTTGAAATTTGACTTTTGCTGCAGTGGTGAACCGTGTAAAATTGAATGCCCTTAATTTTCTGTCATGCTGTGTTATGGCACTATGTAAGACACTCTTGCTTAATTAAAATATAATACGGATTAGCATGTTTGCTTGCCCTTAGCTTGCAAACTTCATGCTGTGTGAAAGCGTAGCTTCTAAACATTCCCTTATTCCCTTATATCCTAACAGAAAGGCAAAAAGTGCATTCGCACACCCAAAATCTCCAAGCCTGTCAAGTTTGAGCTGTCTGGCTGCACCAGCGTGAAGACCTACAGAGCTAAGTTCTGTGGCGTCTGCACCGATGGGCGTTGCTGCACACCCCACAGAACAGCCACCCTCCCCGTGGAGTTCAAGTGCCCCGATGGAGAGATCATGAAAAGGAAAATGATGTTCATCAAGACCTGCGCATGCCATTACAACTGCCCTGGAGACAATGACATCTTTGAGTCTCTGTACTACAGGAAGATGTATGGAGACATGGCATAAAGCCAGAAGGAGACGCTAACTAGATTCTCAACTTGAACTGATTTGCATCTCATTTTGTAAACGTGATTCGATAGCACAAGGTATTTAAATCAGTTTTTTTTCATTTTCAACAAACTGCTCCATGTGACTTAAGACAACTTTTCTACTGATCCCTAATGGTGGTTTGAAGAAGGTAAAACGGACAGTGGGACCACAGCAAGACACAGCTTCAGAACATGCTGTTTGTGAGGTGGTGTGAAGGGGTTAAGGGAAATAGGCAGGAAAAGCAGAGTTGAGCAAACACTCCCTTAATGTGGTACAGCGTGCTTCGTCTAGTAGTGCAATTGAGAAGGAGACCCCGTTAGCATCTTTGCTGGTGCTGGCTTAGTGACAGCAACAGCTGGAATGCAAACCCTTGCCCAGCAAAGTGCTAAATAGAAGGTGTTCTGTTAGTCAGGACAGTAATGTTTCAGCTCTGACACTGATTCATATGACTTGGTCAACAAGAATCAGAATCATGTCTATTAGACTGGACAGCTTGTGGCAGTTAATTTACCTGTAACAAGCTACTTTTTATTAATATTGTAAATACTGTATGTATATATATTTGTACAGTTATCTAAATTAATTTAAAGTTTTGTGCCTTTGTTTAATGCTTTGACATTTCAATGATAGCCTTCTTTTTTGGAACAAGATAGGTAGGATTTAAAGCTTGTCTGACAATGCATTCAAAGCATGAAATAAATACTCTAGTGGAAGTTGTTGAGATAGGGCCAAATGGTGAGTTGATGGTGATCCAGATGGAGACTTTTGAGTTGAGGTGCCTGTATCCTTACAAAGCACTCATCTGGCAAAATACATTTACTTCCACTTAATTGAACAAGTGGCTTTAACAAAAATGGCTCTTCTGTAGCTCATCAGTCTTTCCACTCGAGCATTTGTTTCTTTCTTTGACTATGACTTTTTTTGGACAGTTTATTTGTTGAGAAGTGTGACCAAAAGTTACATGTTTGCACCTTTTTAGTTGAAAATAAAGTATTTATATTTTTTATACAAATGGCTTGGTATTTCATTTACCTTTAGTCTTCGCTGTTTACATATTCCTGAAAAGGGCTTGCCTTTGCATTAGATGAAAATCAATAATGCATGGTGGAGATTTTTGTCCAGAGGTACATACACTCATGAATAAGCTGATGATTTATGGTTACTTATTCTGTTGCCAGTGAACCAACTGTAGTTTGTTACTCTTCTGAATTTAGAATGGAGCACAGGGCCAGGCTTGCTTTGCTAAGCCCGGTATTGCATTAGGAAGTGCAACAGGTTCCTCCTGTGTCACATGTGGTGGTTTTAAAATGAGCCAGCTGGTCACCATAGTATTCAACTCCTGCTGTAATACTCCATGCAGCATACTTAATTTCATTGACATGTTCCACGGGTTAAGATCTGTTTTCAGCTACAGCAAGGAAAATGGTTTTTAAAGTATCTGCATTGAAGTGGCTCCTGACTCTAAAGTCAAATCCAGAAGTACAAAATTTGGTAAAAATATCAGTGAAGAACTAATGAGTTGTATTGTAAAAATCAGAGCATAATGCAGGCTGGAAGGGGCCTCTTAGATCTTCTGATTTAACCTTTATGCCAAGGTTGACTCATTTTGATGTGGTTTTACTTCAGTTAAGATTTAGTATGGTGTGGCAGACAGTACTGAACTCAGATGCAAATACCTGAGTTATCTTCCTACTTGGTGACCAGGGGCAAATCATTTTACGTGACAGTTCTGTCTATAAACTGTCCATTGACTCAAACTCTTGCAGGCCCACAGATGAGAAGTCTTGTAAGAGCTACACATTTTCATAATGATCCAAATGTTCCTTTCAGATAAGCAAAAACAGGATAGAGACTGTATTGAGTCACTTCCCTCATCCTCCTAAAGCTAAAAGAAAAGCTTCAG
Organism: Streptopelia decaocto; assembly: GCF_964273445.1. Taxonomy (NCBI): domain Eukaryota; kingdom Metazoa; phylum Chordata; class Aves; order Columbiformes; family Columbidae; genus Streptopelia; species Streptopelia decaocto. Next base: position 63,022,979 of record NC_138656.1, read on the forward strand.
TCCTGTGCTAGGTCCTACAATAATAACAGACTTTTTTTTTGTCCCTTTATTAAGATGAGGGGATTCTCTGAATTTAAAAATAACCTTTGCACTAGAAGCATTAGTTCTTGTTTTTCAGAAAAAAAAAAAAAAAACAAAAAACACAACAAAACATGTACTGTCCAACAAGAATCCTTTTCAGGCAAACAAGTTCAATCTGGAATTTCCCGGTGGTGAAAGACTGTTAGCTTACAAAAATGTCCATCCTTCCTGAGCACTTTCCAATCCCATTGATTTCAGCTAGCATTAGCAGCAAATCAGCATAACACCAGCTTTGACTAATGACGGACAACGGAGCTCTAAACAAATGGGAAGTCAATGGGATTTGTGCCAGTGGCCTCACCAGGCTTTGCACAAGGCCATAGAAGCATTTCCCCTTCCTCTAAAAAATATGAGGAATTCTCCTGGCATGAGGAAGTGGCTTTCTATGTTCCATATGAAATAGTTTTGGGTAGCCTCTGGCTCTTACACTCCCTGAGACTCTCCGGCATTTTTTCTCCCTCTATTATTTTTTCAGGTTATGAATATGATGCAGCCGTTCAGTTCACCCTGGAAACACTTCAAACGCTCATACAGCCACAAGGACTGGTTGTCCAACCACTACTGTGGCTCCACTCCCAAATAACAAGAAAACTCATTTCTAGTTCCAGCAAGAACAGGACGTACATGTACTTCATTCATAGCCTTCACTATAGAAGCTCTCAGAGTCAGAACAGAAGGAAGTACAATATACCTGGCAGGTTGGGACTAATGCCCTTGAGAGATCGGGTGTATATGATGCTGCTCAAGCCCGTTCATTAACAACTCTGCCCTGCGTTCTTTTACAATGTATATCAGACATCTTAGTGAATGGCCATTCCTTATCACATCGAGCTCTTGAGCCTCATGACTGGCTCATGACATTCACTCAGGTTCTGCTCCGGACCCTCTGGGGTGTGGCCTTTATCTCAGACACCTCAGATGCACAGCACTGTGGCCTCCTTGCTGCCGTCTCCCAGCTGTGCCAGGTGTACACGGCTACAGGGTCAGAGAGCAGCAGCAGTGCTCTGGTTTAGGAAGGGCCACCTGTAATTAGACATCCACAATGTATCTCCCCAAAACAGCACGAGACCACAATCCTGTCCTCTGCCTCGTAATGCAATGATGCAGGTGCTTCACCTGCCATCTGACAGATGATCACACTGCTTCACAGGTCAAGGGGAAGGACAAAAGAGAACTTCTGTCAGAATATTTCAATGGCAGTTTGCTGTTGCCACTGTGATTTAAAATACGGAAGTACACTGCATATGCAAGTCGTTGCTCTCCCCTTGGTATATCAAGGATCATAAATCTCAGCTATCACTACATTATAGTGATTTGCACTCTTTTTTTCCAGGAGCACAAGTAGTCTTCTGACAGAAGCATACATTCATAGGTGTTAAACCTTTGAAGGTTTTATCTCTGAAGGTAAATAAATTTAAATACTTTGCCATTAGGTCTTCTAGAGTTGTAGGTAGGCATCATATTGTTTGTAAGACTTACTTTCAAAGGTCTTGCTGGAAAAAAAGAGCCTTTGTGTGGAATTTCTGGCATCTTATTTGAAGGTTAAAATGTGGGCCTTTCAACTGTAAAGATGTTTCCTGATTTCATTCTTTGTGCCGAAGCTGCATAGATGTAGGAATAAAAACTTGAGTTCAGAAGTCCAAAGTCACTTACATGGGAGAGAACATTGGTTCATATTCCTTCCAAAATACCTTGTTTTGTAAGTTTGCTTTCGGATGTTTGAAGCTTCAGAAAAATGTATTGTGCAGGTTTGCTGCTGTACTTTTAACATATTCATATATAAAATATATTCATTCAAATGACTACCTTCTTAAAACGGATCTCCAGCAATACTAGTAATCCAGTTGGTAACAGACCACTGTAAAGTCAATAGTCATTTAATAAGTGATACTCAGTTAATCATTAAACAGGAATTCAAGGTGGCTGGAGACCAGAGTATCAAATAATTTGTGAAATATCTCTAAGCCATCATATTTCAGATTTTTGTATCACAACACTTTTGCATGAATTTGCAGCTTAACTTTCTAACACAATACAGATGTGAACAACAGACACGGATTATAGCCCTTTCATATGAAATAAGCTCTACTCTCCAGATGGAAATTTGTCAGATTCCTCAGAGCTAAGAAACATCCAAAAGACTCTAGTTAAGAAAATCTTCAAGAATGAGCCACTTTTAATGATCCATAACCACACAGGAACAAATAAGTCTTTGAACGGTATCCAGTTGTTTGTCTCACACAGACAGGGACTCAGCTGAGAAAACGGACTTTTGGACACCACCAGAAATAGCATACTCTAACTAGATCATTTGTATTTTCTTTCGTGCAGCATAGCTTTTTCAGACATCACACTTGAAGAAAGCACTTGTACCATTACACTGAAAAGGTCATTAGATGTAAGAAGAAACAGTAATATTCTTACCTAAACATCTAATAATTCAACCATTCTGACTTTTCACCCTACTAGCGAAAACCGAAGTTCTTTAAAAACAGTGCTTAAATGTGGCTTTAACTGATGTTATACTATGCCTACATATGGAAGTAGTTAGCAAGGATAAGTTGGGATGAAATACCACTGTAAGGCTTTGCCCAAAACCCAAGAAGAATCCGAGAGAGGAAGTAGCTCAGTTAACTTATTTTTCCTCTCATTTTCCACTTTTTTTCCTCCCTGCAGTTCCTTTGATTCATGCCCATAAATGGACATACCAAAAGCCACCACATTCTCACAGTGTTTTTCAGCCTGCCTGGAACCAGGAAATACCAGGAATTTCTTCAAGGAACCTGTTCCCAAACTTTACTGAAGCCTTCAACACATTTAGTGTTTGAACAGAGTTTAGGAGCATGACTAAGGTCCCATCTCCTCTGTGCGGCCCAGTGTTGCTCCTGCATGGGAGAACAGCTGTTTGCCGTCCGTGCTGCTGGCCACGGCCTTTCCAGCTCTTCTCTGTGCTAGTCCAAGCCCACACCCCCAGAGCAGCGAGTATGGGAGCATTCTGAGAAGTCCCCTCCAGAAACCTCTGACTGTGTGTTGTGGCAGCATTCCTCAGCTCTTCTCTGTCATTGGGGCAGTGCCAAATGCAGGAGTATTTACATTCGCTAATGGTAAGTAAATCCAACCCTAATAGTAGTATAATAGTGTTTATGCTGTGAGGAACAAAGCATTTTACAGCTTCACGAGCAGGACCAAAAGGTTGCTAACACGGTACTGCAGTGTAAACACAGTCCAGCAGTAACTCCATTCATTGCTTGGCCCCATTAATTGGGCCACTGCATGAAAGAAATGCACAATCCAAAGAAATGTTTGTTGTTTTAAATTACTCCTATTAAAAGCAGGTATTTAACAGCTTTCAGCAGCTGTTAAATAAGTTTTCCTGCTCCTGAGCTAAATGCTAAGAATCAGCTAAGAATCAGCTTTTCAGCCAGTTCTCAGGACTTAGGTCAGCCTAGCTAATTGACATATCTGCAGTCACGCTGGTTTAGACCACCTGTGGCCCAAAGTCCTGAGGCTGTACAAATTTAGGGGAATTGTACAGGGCTGTGTGCCTGGGAGGGCTCCCAAGAGGCCACAGGCTGGCTCCTGTGGCATTTACTGGGCAATAAGCACCTGGAGGAGCACAAATTGCACACAAAAGTATTCTGTAAACAGCTAAAAGCACAACCTACTAGAAAAGTGATAAGCCCGTGTATCTGGCAAATTAATGTGATGGACTAGAATTGAAAATAGATCTGAAATACTGTCCATGCTTTAGACAGCGTAACATCTGGGAAGGTATTAGATATAATCTTAATACACTGTGATATAGTATAGTGTCAACTATGCTTTCTTAATTACATATTTCTTGAATTATGCAATTAAAAAAAGAAGTCTTTATTCTTTACCAAAGAAGACATTTGTTGTTTTCTGATGAGAGATCATCTCAGCATGGACTTTCTGATTTGTCACACCACTATGCTCTGAAGACACTTCCTCTTCCCTAACTCTCAGGCTTTAGTTACACTACACATGCCGAGCCATTCACTGATCCAAGAGCAGGTGTGGCCCGGTTGCTCTGCTGTCACCAGCTCCAGCCCCAGGTGGAGAGCCTAGCAGGAGGAGAGGACTGCTAAAACAAGAGAAAACAGGTCAACAGATGAGCATCCCTCTGGGGTTCAGCTTCACAGCCAACAAGAGCAAGACAGAAAAATAATACTATGCAAAATTTGCACCTTCTTATCTGTGAATCAAGATCAAGAGAGAAATGTGTATTCAATTAAAAGCATGAGAATAGTCGAGGACCACTACACGCTGTAAAGCCAGGGAGGAAAAGTACATGGTCTTGCTGAGAAAATACTTATTTTCACATATTTCCTATTTATGCCTCCCTGAGGAAAATCAGCGTTAGAGTTCATTGATCTCAGTGAAAAAGAGTATTTGTTTTGACTTGATTCTCAAGAACACCATGCATACAGGAGAGCAAACAGGCAAAGCAATGGAAATATGTAAAAAGTCACATTTGGCCTTTTCCATTTATACATATTGTTCTAATCCTAGGCTTTTTCTGAGGTCAAAAAGTCCAAGGTCAATAAATTGATCAAGCTTCTGAAATCTAACATGGTAGGGGTTAGTGAAGAAGGCCAACTCATCTAATCTTGGGAACTACCACGATTGTCTATCAGTGTGTTTTCCCTTCAGCATCATAGCTGTAGTTGCCCATGTGGGGAAATCTGCTCAACTGAGGTTATTCTTCTGCATGTGACTCCAAAGATTTTTATGAGACGGCATAGAAATGAAGTGGTTTTTTCCTTCCATTGATCCTTCCAGCTACAGCTTCACAGCTGATAAGTAGCCGCTTTGGAAATCACTAGACAGATCAGAACATGCCCCAGCCAGTGACCCCAAGCAGATCCCAGCATTGCTAACACCTATGAGAAGCCACCTGGGATCAGTATTGCAAAGGAAGGCAACATTTGGCTTTGCTTGCTGTGTTATAGGCTCAGCATTGCTGCTCATGCTTGTGTTCCATAGCAGTATCAACAGCACTACAAAAGTGCCATTTTATTTTACAGTTATTTGACTAGATATCCAACAAAATGCTGTTAGAGAAGAACTGGCAATGGTACCCACCTTGAGTAACAGCCAGAGTACCAGACTCTTAGAGGCAGTCAACACAGGATACATCTAGTGTAAGGATATCCTTTAAGGCCTAACCTTATACACACACACACACACACACACATCCATCCCCATTGTAGCTTTCTGTATTATGGAGTTATTTTCATGAGGATGCAGTTATAATATAAATGTGTCATCTTACACAGTATTCCACTCTACAAATGTGAGTATGCTCATTCTACCCTTTGGAAAACTGTATACAAATGACTTTCAGTTCTGGCTTTTCTGACTTCTTAAAGTATATAATGAACACAACAAAGATTGGAAATAAAGCCAGCCTTCAGAATCCAAGGAGTGTGTGGGTAAAAATTCATTTTCTGTATGAAGAATTAACAGACTATCTACAAGCAAGACTCTTCTATCCTTAAGAGTGCTTTGATTTCATACAGTTGAAAAGAGAATTAGAGACTATTTATGTAATGTTTTCTCTGGCTCCTGTATGGCATTCTCCACAGACCTTATCACAAAACAATTTAGAAACAATATGTATATTTGCTAGCAACCACGCGCAGACATAGATGATGACCCTCTCATCAAAACTCAGAGCCAAACAAGTAACCATAATGCTGGCTGATCAAAATCTTCTTGTGCTGTACAGTGACTGCTGATAGTGAGAGGAAACAGGTTCTTGTTACAAATAGATAACAGTTTTGTCTAATAGGTGTTTAAAAGGCATTTAAACAAGGTTCTTACAGACATGGTTTAGTGCTAGACTTAGGTTAGGTTATGGTTGGACTTGATGATCCTGAGGGTCTCTTCCAACCAAAATGATTCTATGATCTCTCTAAGATTATTTACCAGACTTTATTAAAACAGACATTGAATTTTATTTTTGTTCTGTATATTCACACCAGGACAACTTGTGAGCTAGTAGGATTGCACAGAAACAGCCTGTCCTTTAGTCAGAAAATTAAAAAATTGTGCATTGGCACCTGTATTTTGCCTGGCTGCCTCTCCAAAACAAGGAGGAGAGGAAAGTTGGTCTGTCATTTTATTCCATGAGTGCATTTAGGTAAAAAATTGCTTTCTTAATGAGGCAAATTTAGAGCATATTATTTCTGTTATATGATGCTGCTAATAGATGCTGCAAGAAGTATGGAAATATCTTCTAATATTTAAGCCAGCTGGCACTTAATACAGCCCCTGAACGAGTGTCAGACAAACAACCACTGAAACAGCAAATACATCCTATGCCGGGTGCCAAACCGGCCCAGTGGGGTCCCTGTCGGCACCGGGCTCTACTGCTGGGGCGGCCCCGCTGGGCTCAGAGCCGGGCCCAGGGAGAGAGCGGGCTCGTCCTCTGCATCAGCCTGACCCCGTGTGGCTGCTCTCAGCAGCAGCTGCTGCCTTCTGCTTCTTTACGGAGTTTGCCTGCCTATAAATGAAGACAAACAAATTCATAATGCTCTTTTCAGTGGCAGGTATTTCATTAGTCACTTGAAATAACTTGTGTAATTTCGTTAAGAAGGGTGAGCTAAGTATAGACTTGTTTGAAATGTAGGGAATCTTATTTTCTCATAAATTATTGAAGTAATAGCTACACAGGTATGTCTGAGCACCAAGCATTACTCAGCCATACGTTTACACACTCTGCTAATCACTGTTCTCTATATTAGAGATGCAGATAGTAAAACATGCCAGCAGTTAAGGCTCCTCCGGAATGAGCTGCAAGACACTGTTGAGGTCTCACTGATCCCCGTCTCTCTCTTGCTTTGGGCTGTTGCCGTGCTTTGAACTGGAAGCAGAACAGGTGCCCCTTGCAGACCCTTGCTGGGCATCCTCTGCTGGAAGAACAGATCACAATAATATGTCGCAATATGTCACAGTAGTCGTCACCAGCAGGTACCTGGAGAAATAATCTGAAAAATAGGTCTATTTATTAAAGCCAATAACAAAGAAGAGTACATATTAAATATCTTGCTTTTTATCTTGCATGCTTCTTAAAAACTCATCAACCCTCCAAGGTCTAAGTTTTCAAATTAGCGGAGCTGGCTTCTTCTCCTTAGGCGGGTACATGTTCATACATAGGCTCTGGGGATCTGTCAAAAATCCATGGAATTATTTTATGTAACTGCATCTCTTTTTCCAGTTGATGAATTATGTTTCAATAAGCTTTTAAGTTAATTGTTGAAAAGGAAACTCATTTCCCTACTGACTTCTTCAACATGCATAGACAGTGAGTCGCATCCATTTTGTGTAGGTTTGGTCTGCTAAATAGGACTCTGAGTCTCATGCTCTGGATCCAACCTGGATTTGCTGTAAAGAATATGCTGATCTAGCTCCTTACTTGAGACCCATTCCTGTGAAATTGGTTTGGACATACAAATGGCCAAGAGGGCTGCTGTGCCTTGGCCTCTGGATCCTCTCTACTGCAGCTGCCCTCCCCAGCTGAAACACTGGTACTTGGACATCTACACTATTTAGACTCAAAAAAGTTTTAAGAAATGCTGGGTGTTATAGGTGCATATACTTTCTTCATAAACAAACACTTATGAAGATTTTTACAACTCATTCGAATGATACCTTTATTCAATAGTAGCACTGATGGACTGGCCATTCTTAGCCATTCAGATCCAGACATTCACCTGAGAATTGCTTTCATTACCTGCTCCTTAGCAGCACTGTGCACCTCATCTTCTGCATGAACAAAGAAAAGAGGCTTTTTAGAGATAAGTTTCCTCAACATCAGTTTTCCCAGGTGAACAACTTCTAAAAAGGGGTCTTCACAGAACTTCAGCCCTTTGCCACTGACTTCTTAACTAACCTGGCTGGAAATGCTCAGTAAGCCTTGAGACTGGTGCAGGACGCAGAGGCCTTGAGATATCAGTACCGGTGGGTCAGGCAGAGTTCAGAAAACACTCTTCACTCTCCTAATGCCAGCCACCTCCTTGGAAAGGCTTGTGGACAGCCCACCTTTGTGCTCACCATCAGCTCAGTCATAAATGACCAAATTCTTCAACTTTTAATCTCTCCCAACAGTTACATCTCATAACTACCTGTGCACAAGTAGTGCTGTCAAGTTGTAGGTCTAAGAATCCAGATTAGGCAAAAGTTTCCTTGTGTAATTTGCTTGACACAGAAATACCTTTACCCCCTTGTTTTCATGTTAAAGGTGGCTCAGTCAAGCAGGTGTAAGAATATATTCAGGTTAACTTCTCTCCCAAGCACTAAATTCACCATGTAAGTATTTTGTGTTGTGACTCAGCCTTAGCACTGCTGTTCCAGTTGTTTTCAGAATGGCTTTGAAATTCTTGTCACCCACACACCTCAACAAAACCATCACCTACATAAGGTACCATATCTTATACCATCAACATCTGCTATATATCACATGTCTGAGAAAACCGTCTTCGAAACAGTGGGCTAAAATCAATGTATGTTCTGTTTTGAAAGATGGTGTTTTAGGAAGGTGTTTGCCAACTACCAAGTCCCCCAAATTTATCTTTTCATTAATAGTGGAAATTACTTCCTTTTTACATATTTATCCAAGTCTTTCAGACCAAAACAATCTTCAGAATAATTGCTTTTTATTTTTAAAAAAGTCATGTGATTGTTCTCAACCAATAGATCTTTTCCCTCCAGTTCTCAAGGTACTGCCCCTCTTTTGGTGGTGTTTTGGTAATGGGACAGTTGCAGCCCTGCTGAAATATCTACAGCTCCATGATTTTTGTGGACGCTGATATAAAGTTCCTCATGCCATTTTCTTGTAGGTGGGTCTTTTTCTTGTAATGCTTTGGATTCACCATTATGTCTTTGGTGCCAAAAATGTCCATCTTTCATAAGCTTTATTTTGGCATGGATGATGCTTTGGCAAATTGTCATTGAGAAGAATTCATTCTGGATGTAGCAGGAATCTCCACGTTTTCTATACTCAAGGAGCTAGATGTCAAGAAGCTACATGTGTTGAATGAAGTTTTCATCAGGTGCTGAATTGGAATGACCATCACCAACTTTATTCCCCAAGCTACAGCTATGTCCTCAGGTGACAAAGCTGTGTAGTCTGCAAGCCATTTTAAAAGACACTCCTGCTAAGGACTGGGAGCCAGATAGTGGGTATGTCTAACAATTGGTGCCTTCTTCCTCAAGTTGTTTTCTGATCTTCCCAAGTTTGTTTGCTTTGCCCTTTGTATATACTGAGAAGTGTCCAGTAAGGCTAAAACTCTTATCCTCCATGTGAACAGCATATCAGTCCCAGTTCTGTCCTCTGGAACCTGAGATCTGCAGCAAAATATGTTGACTTAATCAAAATACAGTCTTTACCTCTCAATCCATTAGCTAACTTTCATCTGAAGTCATGAGTGTTTGTTGTCATAACACCATCCCACCTCTCCCATTTGAATCAGGCTGTTTTGGCTGCAACAAGTTCTGATCTTGCAGTATTGCGGGGCAAGTGGTCCGGGGTCATGCTTTGCTGGTTTTGGTTTTTCTTCTTTTTTGCAGAAAGCTATGGACAACCTGTTTTATATTATGCAAGCTCCAAGATTATAGTCATTTCTGCGAGATATCCCAAGAACAGTTATTCCCTGCAGCGGTGAAGTAGATGATGTAGAGTCACATGGCATTTCTGTTCTATTGAAGGCAGCAGCGGGAGTTAGCAATGAGCATTTTGTGTGATTTGAGGTCATTTGTACAAGGAAATAAAAGTGTTAACATCTGCAGTGTAATTAGTTCCCCTGGTATGCCTGATACACAGGATATACAATAATTTATACGAATAAAACTTTCTTCAGTTATAGTCATAGTATAACTTTATTCTGCAAAAGACTTTTTATTCTTTATAACCCAGTAAATCAGTCTTCCAAGTGCTCTTGTCTCTGAAAATTGTAGTAGCAGTGTTAGCTAATTACAAGAATGTGAAGTATTTCATAAAAAGCTTAGGAAAGTCCATTCTTTTCCAGGTTGTTTGCCTGGATTTCTACTATCCTGGGACCATATTTCCTTAGAAAATGTAGACGGAGTAAAACCAATCTTTTTAAAGTTATTTCATATCGGACCAGAAGAGGGCCAGATATCACCAGCAAATGCAGCTGCATTCACTATTTGTTCAAAGTAAATCATATCCATACATGATTATCAAACTTCACACCTCCCTAAATAATTTATTTTGAGCAGCAGAACCAAGTGTACATCATTCTTTTCTCCAGTGTAAAGGGACTAGGTACAGTATTCACTTAGCTACAGCATTGTGACAAAGAGTATAATTAAAATTTTGTAGTGGACTGTGTCATCTTACGCAGCCCACAGGAATAACATCTAAAAGCAAATTCCTCATCCCCAAGCAGTGCCCTTTCTACCACCCAGAAATTCAAAGCTCTGATACAGTCACAGGACAGCAAAGGTAAAGTCTCCAGAACAGAGAGATAGGAAGAGACAGAAACGAATTATCTTTTAGGCCCCAGACAGAGGCTGGTGCTGAAGTGCAGTTTTTCCAGAGTGCCATGAATACCATCTAGACTGACTTCCAGCCACTCATGTATACCTTATGGACATTACCCCAAAGGGTGCTTTCACTGCCTTCTGATCAGGGGGAGATCAGTCAGGAGCTTTGGAGTGACTCAAAATTTTTCCATCCCTCTGTATCTATTTTATTTCAGCAGAGAAACTAAAAACAGAAAGGACTAAACCTGCCATAAAGGGCAACGCAAATTTAACACATGTTGCGGTTGAGGGGGAATATGATAATTTGCAATGGCATTCTTTAAAATCTGTTGCCAGGCTTCCATAATTATTGCAGGTTTGTCCATGGTCTCCATAGCAGCCTTTTCTGAGGCCCAGGGCTGGTGTGGTGACTCACTACAGTTCAGTGGGGGACTTGGACTCCTTTCCGAAGGCGTCTGAGTCACAGTATGACAAACCTGGACTGGTTTCCTGTAATATGGAGGTTCCTGAACTGTGGTAGATGTACTGCTCATGGTACACAAGCCACCTCAGTGTAGTGCTCCAACACCTCACAGACATTGCCACAGGGTGTACTAGGGTAAGCAGGAGTCACTACTGCTGCTGCCACTGGTGATGATTGTACCTGAACAAAAATATTTGGAAACTTCTGTTTAGTAAGTTGCTGGGCTCACGCTAACTCGGTCCCTGAACTCCTCAGAAGGGCAAAAACATTTTAGCACAGTACTAAGAGAGCTAAGTACGGCCCTCACCATGAGTCCTGGGATGGTTTCCAAACCTTGTTAGTAATGCTACTGTGGGCACAGAGTGTCATAGCAGCTTCCCTGAGGCTCTGACATAAGACAAGTCCCTCACAGTGCTGTTACCCCTGAGCATCCACTCTTGAGTGGTACAATGGGCACCTGATCCTGGCACAGGTGCCTCCTCAGCAACAGGCTTGAGCTTTGTGGGACATCTTGGAAGAGGGAGGTCAGAAATGAGCTCTTTCCTCCCAGCTGAGTGCCCTAACCACAGAGCCACAGATTTAGGCTTTCTTTTATATTTCTTTTTGTCTTCTGGTCCTCATGAATGTCATTTTCCTGGAAAAGTGGGTGCCCCCTCCCCATGCAGCAGAGGGGTAGCTCCTTCCAGCTTGCGAAGCCTGGTTTATAACCTTGCATTTAAAGGGATAATTTTGTACTTTGGATCTGCTCAGACTAAGACAAGGCAGAAGCCCAGGCCACTCACTTGCCAGATGAGACAGGGCAGGTCCTGGTAGTGGACATCTGTGGTGCATGAGGCTGGACACAGTGGTTTAGTGCTGGCTGGATGTGTCAAGAACAGATTTGCCAGAGCAGGCCCAACTCAAATATAGGCACCTAGATATTGCTTCATTTGCTTTTTAAAATGTGGTATGTCCTGAGATAATTAAGAGCAAGAAACCTGTAACACATTAGTCAAGCAAATTACCTCATGGTTACTCCATGTACGTTTTCAGCAGCAAAACCACCCTGAGATGTCCTCTGTTCCACTGCCTATTCCTACTCCACAAAGAGCCATCAGCTTCTCAGGTATGTTAACCTTTGCCTGACCAAAATAATTTCACAACCCATTTCATTCCTTAAGTAACCAGCCCACATCATCGCTTAACTCATCCCACAGACAGATGGCCCATGCCTCAACCAGATGTCCTCTGCTGCACCTTCAGGCCCTTTTTCCTTTCTTCCTGAACGTAACAGCGACAAGGACTTGATTAGCTCTGTCCACCTGTGAACAATCTTTGACATCTGTGAAGGCTCCTGCCTTCCCCTTCCTCAGCCATCCTTTCCTTCCCCTAAGCAAACACTATTGCTTAGGAGATGGAGACTTGTCAGCACTTTTCCCATATCAGTGGGCACCAGCTGCAGCCTACAGCATCTCCTGGTGCCTACCCTGAGAATGCCTGGTGACACAAGACACTGCAAAGCACATCCAGACTAATGACCTTCAGTCTGCCCCTTCATTTTTACCTGCAGGAAGGCCAGACTAAACAGAAGCTACATTGAAGCAGCTACATTGAGTCACGCTGACAGTCATGTCACAACAGTATCACTATGGCACCTTCCAGCTTCACCTACTAAGAACACTCAGTGGAGCTCTGACACCATTCATCAGCTGCAACAGAGAATATTTTACATCCAGATAGACAAAGCTGCAGGTTTTTTTCAGAATTATGAGTTCAATGGTGGCTGTAGCATGTTCCTTGGGGCACATCGGGCTTCAAAAACATAGCCCAGTATCTGCCGTCCTGTGGTATTGCCAGCCATCGGACACCATGACTAGCACAAGCATTTATTCACAATGCTCTGACGCCACTGTTATAAATGTATCTAAAAAGCAAAGATGAAGAAATAAAAGAAGCAGAATTATTTACACCAAGATTAAATGAGAAGAGCTTTCTTCCTTGTCAAGTTGAGTTGTCAATTTCTGGCAAAGACACATCCCAAACCCCTTTCAACCACTACCCTCTCTTGATGGCCACAATAGCCTTCACAGCCACTCTCCCTTCCCTTTCAAAACCCTCCCTAGGTCAAACCAGGAGTCATCTGCTCCCTGAAACGTACCCTGTTCCATCTTTATCCAGGAGCTGGGCTAGCCCTGCCTCTTAACTGAAACTGACATTGCTTCACTTTCTGAAGATGTTAACATCTCTGTCATTTGAGTTCAGGAGAAAGTACCAGCTCTTGACCACCTTTCTTCCCACCTTCCTCTTCCAATAATGAATGTAACTTCAACATTCCAGTCAGAGAAGTTGTCTGCAACTCAAAGAGCAGGGATTGAAGCAGTTCCCACTCCACCCCTTCCCCCTCCCAAAAAAAAAAAAAGGGGAAATACTGCTCTGTATCTGCACCCGTGTTTAACCAGCCTGTAGCATTTGGTAAAGAAAGGGTCAGAACAGCATACTACTTCTGATGGTTTTATTGGTCACAAGCAATGTTACAAAGCAGTTACACTGAATAATGCTGTCACAGTTGTATCATAATGTGAGGTTGCTACAACACAATTAAATTTCACACAGTGAAACTACTTAAGGAAAAAAAAAAATCATGCTTGTAACAGAAGATCAAGAAAATACATTTGGTTAAAAGAAAAGATGGTCCCAGGATTTTAGCCCACTCAAACTGAAGTTAATGGGAAAGCTTCCACTGACCTCGGCAGGCTTTGAATCCAGCTTCCAACATTCCCTGACCAAGCTGTAAGGTAAAATGCTTTTGCTTAGTCACAGGCTCTTCATTCTTCTAACATTCTTGTGCGTGATGTATTTTCTTTTAAATGAGAAGAACATAAATGTGTAACTGACTATGCCAAACTTCATATGTAACAGAGCCAATTCTGGCTCATCAGCTTCAGAGAGAGTGGGTGAATTACAAAGGTGATAGCATGTGTACTGGAAAAGGAGGGAGTTCCTACACTCCTGAGTGCCTGTAGCAGCTGTTTGTGTTGCCTGAAAGTTTCCAAGAAAGCTCATTACTTGCTTCTTCAGAATTTGCATCTGGCAGTGTCTGCATCCAGGATGGGTAACTCAGGTGACCTGGAATTCAGATGATGTAGCACTAAGAGCTACTAATGCAGCAAGGATCTGGTCATTTGCTGCCAAGAGACAACTGAAGGGCCTGTGGGCATTTACTGTAGTGATGTGATGTGCCATTAGGGAAGATCATCTTATCTTTCTAACTAAGGTAACAATCTTAGTCTAAAATCACCTTTTCTTGATAGAAGTGGGATTACATAACCATACCTGACAAAAATCATGCACCAAATTTCAAAAGACATCTTTGCTTTAAGAAAGAGCAATCTTTTCATCAAATTTAAGTTTAATTTTAAGAAAGATAATTATTCCTTGGAGCTCAGTGATGTTCCCGAATTAATTCCTTCTGATCTGCAGGTCACTTGATGCATCCTATTCCTGCTCATTCTGAGGATACATATACAACATGCATCAAATTATGCATCAAATCTTCCTTCAATGTTGGAGACACCAGAGGGCAGCAACATCTCGAGGCATCTTTTCTGTTTTGGGGAAGTTTCAGTTACATTTCTTGCTAACCTCAGTATACCTTCTTGCACTGTAATGCTGCATTATTTTATGAGACCTAAATCTCAGAATGTAATTCATATTTCAAGGAAAACTGGAGTGAGAGGTGCTGATATTTTTATTTCAATGGTCAACAAGAATGTAATTATTTCCCAAAATTGTATTTGCTAATTATCTGTATTTTTAAAGTAGAATATTGATCATAACCCATGCTTTTTAAACTTCTTCCTCTCCAGTGCATATAAAAGATAACATCTTTGTTCATGTCTCAGAATATGATGATCAAATGCTGCTAACATTAAATAATGGACATGGCTCTACCACATTCAAGTGGGAATGACAGGAGCTGCCATCCTGTATTACATACATAGTCCATCAGGAGTCCCTGAGATACAAATATGGCACCCCCTCTCCTCCCTACTGGCATTTTGGTCAAGAGTACTTAATAATTGTTTCCAGCTTATTTAAAAAAAAAAAAAAAGTTTTCATTAATTAAAAACAGTCTATTTACAAACGGGTTGTGAAATGGACAACAGCATTCCATAGGAAAAAATCAGACTGTTTCAAAAGTTGGTAAATATGTTTTTAACTGTAAAATCTCAGATACTGGCTGTTTTCTGTCTTGATAGAAGCTGAGTCCAGTAAGTAATTCTATATCTCTGATCCGAGCTGTATGAAACTTCATTCTCTCTTCAACCCACATGGACTCAGACTTGCCATCCTATTGGGGCAAATGAGAAAAAAAAAAAAAAAAAAAGAGGTTTGTAAAACATCTTTTCCTTTCTGACATCAATTACCAAAGGACATTTTGTTGTTTCACAAAGACAGAAAGCAGTAACAGTTGGCAAACATCTTCAAAAAAATAAAGAAAAAAAGAGCACTGGATTACAAATAGCTATAAGGTGGCCTGAGTTTAGTACTTGCTGTTACTTCCTCAAGTATACAGAACTTGTAGCTGCATCAGTGGAAGTTCTTGATAACGGGAAATGGCGGGTGAGGTCCAGCATCTATCCCTCACCTCTATGGTAAAACTGTTTCTGAGACCTGTGCCTGACTTGGGCAGTGACTTGTCTAATTCCTCATTGCAGGACAGGTCTGCACACTTTGCACACTTTGTTCTGGTTTCTATGGAGTGTAGATATGTGCATTTCCATCATGATGTCAGGGTACCCAAACTAGAAGCAACCAATGCTCTTCAGGAACACCTGGGTCTTCTCCTTTTGGGTATGCATTTGGCCTGGCCTTGACTTTTTTTTTTGTGGATGACTCATCATCTAGAAGTTCTTCATCCTTCTCAGCTGTTGACTGGATATTTGCACTACAGAAGTCTATGTATATATCACACTGATGGTCTCAGTGTACTCTGACTCAATGTACCCTGCGAGCTATAAGTTTTGCTCTTTGAACAGATAACTTCCATTTTCACATTTGAGCATACAGACTTTAACATAATTCTGTTCACAACAACACTGTCTTCCACCCCAGGATGATCATGATAGACTGTACTGTTTTTACAGTCTTTAACTGTTTAATCACTGATAAACAAGCAAATCAAGCTCAAGCCTGACTTCAGATGTTTGTGGGGACCAAACAGACTACTTACTGCACAGCTTTCACTGTTGTCTTCTCTGTGAGGTACAACAAAAGACAAGGCATCTAGAGACCCTTCACACTCCAGAGGAGTTTCAGAAGTATTTTTACAACTAGTCAGCACAATAAAGAAATGAGTTGGAACTGCAACTTCTGAATTACTGGGATGCCTGAAACACAAAAGATCTTTCTGTAAATTCACCAAATCATACTTGCATAAAGAACAAATGACAGCAATCAGCTATATTCTGGCATAACAATTTTAGCAATCCACCTGTTTAGACCAAAGAAAACTTAGGCCTGGAAAGAAATTCCAGATTACTATTTTGCTAACCAGGTTTGGCTTGTAGGGTGATCTAAGTAACAAGTTTGATGACATACAACAACAAACTGATTTATCATAAATGTGTAAGAATCCAGAGTAGATGGAGAATTCAACCTGAGCCCATAAAACCGTGTGCCTGCTGGTTTGAACCAGTTTTGCTAAACAGCCTATTTGTACTCACAATTTGGTAGTGGAACTCTGCCAGCCCAAGAAGTGTCAACCACGACACCAGGGATAAGGCCCTGCCCCATCCACTCCCAGAGACATTGTCATAAGATTTCGGGCTAGCACCAGCCCTTCTTCCACAAGCACCAGCTTCTCTTACACTTCACCTTCAGGTTTTAGGGTGACACATTTTGAGGGTACATTTTCTATTTGTGCCTGTTGCTTATTTCTTAGCTTTACACTTGTGTATCTGCTTAGCGTCATCTGACCAGCCAAGAAAAGAATCATAGGATGAGAATGTGAAAGGTTCCCACCTTTTCACCTTTTCTGGGGTATCATAGAGCCCATCAGAGTCATAATCAAACACAGGTCCGCTGACTATATTGACACCGTTCCTGGCTGCAGCATATTCAGGTAGCAGATATTGATGGAAGTAGTTCCATAACACTGAAACACAGAAATGGAAGAGGGAAACAATCTCCAAGGTAGAATCTGTTAATAATAATCTGCAGTGTTTTCAGTGGAATATTAACAGATGTGATAAGCTAGGAAAATAATTAGTTATACAGGTATTTATAAAGGTTGCACCTAACTGAGCAGCAGCATGCACTGCAGTGTCTCTTGGCATTGAGGTATCTTTTGGCACTGAGGTTTCACAGTGACCCTAACCACAATCCTGACTGAGGCAAAGTGACACTGCTCCCTTGTGCCCTTGGGAAGGTGCGAGAAGACTGTGCCTGCCTGTGTCTTGCCCCACTATCAGGTCAGCCTGGCAAGCTTGTACACACACACCTATGAGCTGGGAAGTATCTTACCAATACGATATTTTCAGTCACAGTTAAGAGTTGACCACTATTCCATTACAAAATGGGACATCTCTTTTGTCCAGACAAAGTGCCATAATTATCCTTCATTTTATCAGGAATATGTTCAGTCTCCCTCAGCCAACCACCTCACATTCTTTCTCACCCAGGAAAGCCCAGGTCTTCATATATTTTCTACTACAAACAGTATCACAGTATGTTTGGGATTGGAAGGGATCTCAAAAGATGATCTAGTCCAATCCCCCTGCTGGAGCAGGAACACCTAGGTGAGGTCGCACAGGAACATGTCCAGGCGGGTTTTGAATTTCTCCAGCGAAGGAGAATCCACAACCCCCCTGGGCAGCCTGTTCCAGTGCTCTGTCACCCTCACTGAGAAGTTTTTTCTCAAATTTAAGAGGAACCTCTTGTGTTCCAGCTTGATCCCATTACCCCTTGTCCTATCATTGTTTGCCACCGGGAAGAGCCTGGCTCCATCCTCGTGGCACTCACTCTTTATATATTTATAAACATTAATAAGGTCACCCCTCAGTCTCCTCTTCTCAGAGCTAAAGAGACCCAGCTCCCTCAGCCTAACATGATTATCTTCCCATTTCCTTAGTGACTGTGACTCTAGATTCCTGCCTGGAAACGCATCTGTGTCTAGAAAACATTCCTAAACTGGAAATGAATTTAACTCATATAATTATATATGTTATCTGGGTTCTCCAGAACGTGTTCAGTATAAAACCCTGTTTAGGTAGGTAGGGAAACGAAAACAAAAATGTTGGACATTACATGGGAGACACAATATGCTCCCATGTAATGAGCCAGTTGATTAGGAAACACAAGCTCAATGGTGGGCCTTTTTCACAAGAGTGATAATCCTACTTCAAGGAACTTTTCATTGGAGCAAGAAGCCCGCAGTTGGGAGAGGTCTTATTTTACAGAGGCAGGTGAATCAGGGATCATTTGCATGGTTTCAAAGCAAGTGAAAAATCAGCAGTCTTTCTTACATTCAGCTGTGCACATAAAATACGCATACAAATAAAATACCTTTAAATGCAGGATACATTGGCACAATGTTGCTGGTAAGCAAGGCATCATAGTGAGGCTTCCTTCCATCTGTCATAAAATCTAAAACATAAAAGCAATTCATTACTTGGGTTTGTTACTTTAAACTTGCGTTTTCACACTTTCAAAGATTGGTGTAATAGCATTAGGTGGAGCTGACGTAACTTCACGTTCCAAAGCTGATGTGAGTCTAAGTACCAACTTCAGTACATGATGGGTCTCATCCAAAATAAATCTTACAAGCAGCAGCAGCAATTGCACTTATCATACATACAATGAACAAATTTTCACTAGATTAAAAAAAATATCAGAACATACTTTTGAATTGTGGGGAATGGAATAAAACTCCTTTAATGAGAGTCAGCCCAAGTAGATATAAATAGAATCTAGATATAAAAATAGAAGCTCTACTGGAACTTTGCAAATTGCACTTGATGTGGATGTTTAAATAACCTACTACTCAGCCCTTCATCCTGTACAGTGAGCATAAAATCCTTCCAAATCAGGTCAGCAACAGTTTACAAACAATTTAACCACTTGTAAACAGCTAAGTGTTTTGTAATACATTTGAGAATCAGAGCTACATTTTTCTGACCAATGTTGAATTGCTTTACTGAAGACTACACATGGCACACCACAGTATATTTCAAGTAGAAAATAAACTTTAAAAACTGCGTTATTAATGAAACTTCCCCAAATTTTACTTTGGATAGTTCCAACTAACACCTGTCATACAAAGTGAATTTGCAACTTACTAGCTTGCCAGACTTGTATCAAGGTTTACATGTTCCTTCCAGTTTCTTTTATGAGATGCCACTTCAGAAACCTGCCAAGCTCCTAAGCTTCTAGGAAGCAGTAAATGACCTTGGACAACCTGACTTCTGACGTACCTAAAATGTTTTTCTTATTCATATGTTGAAGTGAACTGCAACAATTCAGCAACTACTGTTTCATACTCTGATTAGTTATCAAGAACATCTATAAAAGACTACACCTACTACATTACAAATTATTTAAATCAGATATGCTCTAGGCAATGTACTTACTTGAAGGAGAAAGGAATCCGTAAGTTAGGTGAGGATGACTGTTGTAAAACAAACATGTCTGGTTATGATTAAAAGGAATACGAACGTCCTTGTGTAAACAGCTGGAGGTGTCTTCTGTAGCAGAAACCCATTTGTCCTATTGAAGGAGAAAAAAGTATTACTGGTAAAATGGATAGCCAACTTCCAATCATTCTCTCAGTGCAGGGTACTGCAGAATTCTAAATGTATAGCTGCAACTACCTTTAATGGTGTGAAGGGACTTCAAGATGCAAGAATCATTCTTCTTTTATCAGTGAAAAACAAGCCCTCCCATCCATTTCATATATTTTGAAAAGAAAGTGAACAGAACTGCAGCATTTTAGTTGAGTTGAAAATAACATCTTCCAAAAGAGAACCTGAAGGTGCCCATTAAAGACAGCCTGATCTACTGTAAAGGTACTTGTTTATTTAGGCTAGGAATTAGACGCAGTCAGATGTGTTGTTTGCCATCTCTCTCCACTGAGCCATTTGTTACAGTAACTGATTGCTTCATGCCACTAACCACAAAATATTTAGGATCAAACAAACTTTACCAGAGCTAAATTTAATTATAACAGTAATTATTTAAAAGCTATGATTCCCAGATCATTAAACTAAAAAGCATCCTCTATTGTCCTAATTCCTTTTAAGCATGACGTGGCTTATAAATTTTCTCTGAATGTGAAACATTCATTCACAAAATCAGTGCTCTGCATGAACATGTACATCCTAGCATGTGGTTCAGAACAGCAAAGACAAGATTTACCACCACTGACCTCTTTTGCCTCCCAGTCAGCATGATATTTTGGGAGAAGGATTGGATCAGGGCATGAACGGTTCAAGATAGTCCAGACTATTTTTCGAAAGGATCCTGCCACATTGCAAACACTGCTTCAGAGCACAGAACATATGTGGAGACCAAATTTTAAGGACAGCACTGACAGAGCACTATAGCGGTCCTGCACTGCCCAGCACCAAGCCAGTGCAGACCCATGGGGCTTCTATATCAATGGCAATGGGCTCCTCACTTGCTGGTGGATCTGCTTGCTCTATGAGCAAAACTTCAGCTCACACCAAGAAACAGGAAAGATCCAAAGCCAATCCTTATTAATATAGGAAAGTGAAGAAAAGCTCATACAAAATTCCTCTTTTTTGTCTCATGTGGTTCTACACATTTCCCTGCGAGATAATACAAGCAGATTTAAGAAGCGTTCAGGAATAACCGACATTCCAGCTTTTTATCTTTCAAGGTTGCTTCTAACCTTCCTTTGTACACTTACATTTTTGTTAACAGTGTACGCACTCCACAGAGACATCCTGTAGTCCTTGCTGTATCCACTCACATAGCGGTCATGGTAAAGAAGGCAGTAATTATGTCTCTTCTGCAGAACCCTGGGCCGTCCATAGGGCAAAGTAAGCTGCTCTATCTTCTTAACTGCAACAGAAAGAATGCTTGTTACATTTCAGTCAGTACTGGTTGTTAAGCATCTTCCTCTTCTATACACCTAAGGCTGCCCCAATTTCCAATTGCCAGAGAAGTCACAGTAATGGAACCAAAAAAATGTTCATTCTTATATCAAATGTATAGTTTCTACACTAAGGCAATAAATTAAATTACAAGGCCAGTATAAAGCAATTATTTAAACTTATACTGTACAAATCAAGTTCCTATTTAAAACAAAACAGTTTGCCATTTAAAACAGGAGATAGATCTGAGTTGCAAAGTTAAAGTCTTTGTTGACATTATGTTTCAATTTAAACGTGTAATGTGGGATCTGCTTCCATGTAACATTTAGATGGGACGGGAGCCAATTGTGGTGATTTGAAATCTGCTGAGGGGACTTAGAAGCAAACTTAAAGTCATATGTAAAAGTGACATTTAAAGGACTCAGAAATATAGTCTAAATAAACAAATGTGACAGTCACAAACCCTTCCTTCTCCATCTCTCTCGCAGACCACACCTCTTTGGAAAGTTTGTGTACCGAGAAAGATATCTGCAAGTTTTTTATGTATGATACTGCACAGGGGCTTTGGCAGACCCTTCCTGAAGGCATTGCCTTTTTACCAGCCAACTACCACATCCAGCAGAAGAGTGAAGACTTTCCTTTAAAACTTTATCAGAAAGAAGCTACGTGAGATCAGCAGCAGATAAGTTATTAGAGTTATTAGGCAGAACTTGAAAAATAAAGCAGAATTAGCAACAGAATTAGAGACAAAACCATTTAAAGAAAACCAACAAACAAACTAACAAAGTAATAAGAAACACATGCTCTTGCAAACATCTGCTGCAGTGAGATGTCAGCAGAAAGTTTCAGTTTTTAACCCCTAAGGTAGACTTCAATCTCATCAAAACATCGAATACATAAGTTTTTGCCAACTGGAAACAAACAAAAATAACATTTCAAATTTCAAATTCTCTGATGTAAAATCAAAACTGAGGAAAACTAGCACATCATGGAAATATTTTAAATATTTCACTTTGCTAGTGAAAATGCAAATATTTTCAATCATTACGTTACTGGAATTATAAAGAAGGCATCAAAGTGTATTTTGAATTAAATAGGTCACTACCATCCACAATTATGCAGATCTACAATTTCAAGGTAACTATATTAAATGGGCAAAGAAATTGAGCAACGAAGGCTGTAGTTTTTTTCCACAGTAACTCCACAACACAAAAAAATGTCAAAATTATGACATTTATTTCTTCACCCATATGGGAAAAGGCAAACAATTAACATTTTTTTCATAAAACTAAAAATGCAGTTTATATTCTGTTGTTCCTACAGGCTGTCAAGTTATGACAATCAACGAGAGAATATGCAAACATCGGTAAGTAATAAACTCTAAATAGCCTTAAGGAGCATCTAGGCTGGTTACGAGAATTCTTTTCATCTGTGATCATGCTTTTTACATCTAATTAATGTGTGCTTAATTCATACAATTTATAAGGAAACTACTGCTATTAAGACCAGTGCTAAAGCAGGTTGCTCTGATAATCCAAACCAAAATCCTACTGTTTAAAAAAAATGCAGGATGAAAGCCTTCAATTCCTATCTCTACAAAACAGAACTGAAATAGGTTACGCACCTGGCCTTGCCATATTTCCCCAAAGCCAGGTTCAGCAAGGCACTCGGGTGTTCACCTACACATCAGCAGAGTGTTTCAGTGAAACCACTTACACGCTCAGGGGAAAGCACACCACGTTGTACTAACTGAATTTCATTTTGTTGTTCTCACGGGTGTTACAATACTGAAATAATTATTTGAAAAGGGTTCTGGGACACATGTTAAAAAGATGCCCCATCGCTAGTGGAAAATATTCAAGAAAGCTCTCTCTGCTCTTTGTGCCAGAACAAAATATGCAAACCAAAATATGCCTTAAATTAGCAGCAAGTACTCGATCCTGCCTGTAACGGGCATTTAAATCCAGTTCTTAGCAGTGAGCTACAGGGAGGTGTCATCAAATACAGAATTTACTTGTATTAGAAAAAGTTTCATGTAAACACAAGAGACAAGGTTTCTGTCAGCCTGTTTATTCTTCTGACAGCCTAAGCATTGTGATTTGTTCTTTTAAGGTATCAGCACCAAGGACTGCATTCAATTTTTACTTAGTTTTCATGATTTACATATTGTCTTAACTGCTTCATGCTCAAAATAGTTTATTTTGTTTCACAAGTCATGAGCACATCTACAGCCTTGCAAACTGCATCTCAAACATTGCTTATGCATGTCCAAAGAATGGAAAGAGAGTATAAGTAAAACAAGCAACAGCTTAAGAGCATGTAACAACTTGACCATGTAAAATACCCCTTTTGTTTCATTAAAAGTATGCTGCCATCGTGATAGCCATATTTGCAGGGATTTCTTATCAGATACTTTCCCATACTCTGCTTTTTCTTCCCACTCCAGAATGCTCTTTACTTCAGTGCTAGAAAATTCAAAAATATCACGTAATACATGTGCCATAAAGACACATGTACAAGGATACACATTTATTTGAGAACAAATGGTTCAGCAGGACTGTATTTGAAAGCCTCAGAACTATCATGCCAGTGAGTATTTAAAAGAAGTTTTACCTGATGTACTTGAGATTTCTCAGAAGTTTAGACAAATATCTTATATTTAGTAATTCTTACATTTTTTTTATAATTTTATATTACTATTTGAAGTTCTTACCTTCTGTTTCAGTGAGATTTAAACGCTGATGAAAATCCCTTATTGGCAAGCCCTGTAACCACAAAGCAAAACCAGTGAGATTCTATTAAGTGTTCTACAAAACATGTTATGAGCCACTACCACACTTAAAGTACTGAACATAATATCTGCCTTACAAATTATCCCTGTACAGAAGTCACTGACATCTACTGGAAACAGGCTATAGAGAATTTATAGAAACAAATTGTTTTTGCCACAAGCAAATCTACAGCCTTGAAAACCACTGACCAAGCACACAACATTCACAGAAGGGAAGCTGCAATATGATTAAGTAAAGCAAGCAAGAAATGAATGTTTTCTGCATCAAAGCTTGCTTCTGTGGTGTTTTCCAGGCTCTTCATAGCTCAATATGACTTTATATAAGCAAACTTCAGAAATGAATATACATATACAGACTAGTATCCACTAACTGCAGGCAAGGTTTGATTTTGAAACCAGTCATAGGGGAATGCAAAACTAGGAGCTAAAGATAAACACTGGAGAATCCAGAGTGTCACTCTGAATACAACACAGGTGTCTGTAGTACTTACTCCTGTCCTGCAGGAGCAGCCAGGGCTCACTGAAAAGGCTCTTTGTCCCACCACAGAGCATTCAGAAGGATGGCTCACTTCTTTGGGATGGTGGGGGGTGTAAACCGGGTTCCTTAAAAGATGGTTTAGGCGTCCATGAGTTCCGTTGTTTGGGGCTGGTTTCAAATTAAGTAAATCTATGAAAGAATTTAAGTGATATTAATAGGATGAGAAAGACAGTAATACATTGCTGCTTGTATTGCAATTACAAGTATGGGGGAGTCAATAAAGCTGCACTGCTTGGTGCTCATAACACCCAAAAGGGAAAGCAATGTAGCCCCTTTAAAAGGAAGCACAGATGTTCTTAGCTAGGGCTCAGGATGGTATTAGTCTGCTTGTAAAGAGAGACAGAACAAGCACAAAAACATGACAGAGGCTTACATTTGAGGGGACATGAACTTGCAGCATCTAAAATTGCAGTGGGGGACAGAATGGGAATCTTGAACACAGACGCTAGTGACTATGCAACATTGAAGCTCTGGGGAATAAGTTTGGGGGCTTTTTTTTTTTTTTTTAAATCATCTGGAAATCAGATACATAAGCTAAACATCACTAAAGGGTAAAGCCATAAAAGAATCTAGACGGAACATAGGTTTCTGCTTGTCACATAAAGTCTAAAATGTTAAGCTTCAAAATTCCAAAAGCAGTCTAACCACAAAAACATCCCTACTCCACAAACACCTAAATATCTGCCACTAAAGTAACTCAAACAACTAAAAGCTGCCTATCATCAATGCTCAGGGACACTTCAGTCACCTTCAAAACACTGAATAGATCAAGCCCCATTTCATGCTTAATCCTGGCTACCATTCATTGGTTTGTCATTGTTCCACTTAACTCATACTGAATCTATGAAATAAGATGTTTTCAAAACACAGCAGGTGATGAGACACACTTGTATCCAAAAGCTTGGTGTCCAGATCACTCACCTAGAAGATAATAGTTAGAGCTGAACTTCCTTTCCTACATGGAAGATAAAGCTGTTTTGCTTTGGAAAGAAGAATAAAACAACCTTTCTAAACCTAGCAATTCCTGCTCCAATAAATATATCACAAAAGCAGTGAAAAAACAAATCAGAACCAGTTCTGGAACTCAGGTCCCCACTTCAACAGCTAAATTGCATGTTATGTTCCTATTATTTTCAGTGGAATATCCAGGAATTCACAACACTCCAGAAATCCCCAAGCCTGGCAATTTCAATGCCTTGGAAAACAGGAGATGAAATCCCCAAATTCAGACAGGAGAGTTAGTTGTACTTGGTGCCCATACTTTAAGTACTGAGATGTTGGACAAATGGGAGACAGTATCTCTTCTTCAGCTGCACTTTGCAAGAAGGTGCAGTCGGACACCTCCATGACAAATGCTGGAGCCCAAGACAAGTGAAAGAAGATGCCTTTCTGCAGCCCAGAAGGCACCCAAGCCCTGGGCAAGGAAAAGGTTGAGTAATTCACCTCACTTCATTTTCTATCTGAAAGTTAATGTGTTGGCTTTTGCACAATCCTTTTCTTCTATATCTTTCCATGCAGGACAGAGGAAACCTAGACCTCAATGACTGCGCTTAAAACGTCTGATCGGTCACTGAACTTGCTTCACTGAGATACCAGTAAGGACTCTACCCTTCTCATGCAGCATACACAGAACAGATCAGGGGAACAACAGGGTGATTCAAGATCAGCCATGACATAAGACAACAAAGCATACAAGCCTGCAAGAGACATGCTTCCTGACAATGGCCTGTTCTCCATGCCAGCAAAGAATTTAAACACATGGTTTAAATGTGGTATACCTGAACATCGCCACTGATCTCAAACATGTGCAGTGCTCCTGTTAAGACTTTTCTGGATCAAACTCTTTGGTAACACTTTGCCTCTCACAGATGCAGATGTTAGAGCAAGTATAGGTCCTGGCAAGGGAGAGAAGCAGGCAGGAAATAATGGAAAACAGCAACAAATAACCAGAAAGAGGTAGAACTAGCAATAGATTTCTGGAGAAACCATTAAATACTGAATGAAGAAGGGATAAAGGAACAAGGAGTCACAGTAACATTGTGTTTGAAAGAGAGAAAAAGGGCCACAAGGATTGCTCTAATGGAGTGTACTGTACAGTGTCAGAAAATAAAGTGAAGAATATCTGTGTATGGAGCAGGCTGTGACCCTCAGATACAGAAGCAGACCATATGGAACTGAAAATAACTGAATTCTAGAGTCACACCACAGAGGGGTGAGAAACAGGAAACCTGACTATTGCAAAGACAACTCTAGAGTGAGACTCCAAAGCAATGGGATTACAGACTAACAAGACAGTTACAGTCCGTTAAAAGACCAAAAACTCTTTTTTTGGTATTTCAGACATCTGTTGAGAATGGACAGGGAAACAGCCAAATCTAGTATTAAGAGACAATACATAAATTGAAAAAGTGACACGTACAATGATGAATTTGGGAGGAGGTTTATTATAAGAATCAAGTAAATAAACAAATCTAAATTTTATCTGAATTACAAACATATTTATGTCAAGTAACTAAGATTAAAAATATGGTAAATGAAAACGACAACTAAGAAAACACATGACAAAATACAAGGGACTGTTCAAGTGCATGAAAAGCAGAGGTGGTAACTGACTCAAGACTTGCTGGAAATGAGCTGCCTGGCAGCCGCACCTATATCCATTACTATGCTTTTCTTTATTGTTCTGCCTGAATAAGGTCAACTGAGCGATTAATCTGATAAAGCCACTAGTCAGACACAAGAGAGAAATATCCCTTCTTCTTGACAGTAGAGAGGTTGTGAAGTAGTCAGTTTTAGTTGTGGTGAGTCAAAGCAGCAGCTCTGGAGCAGCCAGAGGAACACACAGAGTGACCAGTGGAAAGGAGAAATACAATGTGGACTGACCAGCAGATCCTAAACAGCTGTTAGTTTAGAAGTCAGACTTTTCTCAGGGGAAAAACAAACCAAAACAAACAAACCAAAACAAACAAACCAAAACAAACAAACCAAAACAAACAAACCAAAACAAACAAACCAAAACAAACAAACCAAAACAAACAAACCAAAACAAACAAACCAAAACAAACCAAAACAAAACAAAAAACACCACCGTTTTAATTTGTGAAAATCAGCAGCAAGTCTTAGGGACAAATTTCTAAGGACACTTAAACTGTTATTAGAATATTTACAACACCTGAAAATATTATATTTTGCTGCACAAAAATGACCCCCATCAGTTGTACTTACCACACATTAAATTATATACTTCAATGTTTTCAAATGGATCAACTCGAGTACGAAACTTGAATCCTGGTCCAAAGCCAATAAAGATAGCCTAGGATTTACAGAGAAAAGTAAAGTGGACCTCTATTTAAGACAAGTTGAAATGGAAAATATCTTTATACTCAGAGGGCATTTTCTTCCAAGAATTTAATCTTTACCAACATAGTATGGATCAAGTCAAAAGCATGTTTTTTCTTAAAAAAAAAGAAAAAAAAAAAGTATATGTACAAGAATAATTTTAAAAGTAGTATAAGAGTCTTAAGAAACCAAATCCTGTCTTATTATTGCCTTTAAAAATTTGTCTTTAGCCATTTATGAAGTCCCTTGCTCTTCTCTGCTTTTTAAGGAGTTAAATTCATTTTCTTAAGAGATTTAATGGTAATGTTGAGCCAAAATAACCATCACATTTCATGCCCTGAAAACAATTTGGAAGCTTTTGATTTAAGGCTATAAAAACAGCCATTGGTAGCAATGTTTTAAATGGCTGAAGCAATGGCACGATCATAGTCTCTTGTGCCTGGTTTGCAGCTGTTCTCCTTGTACCACTTCCTGAGCTCTACCTGCACAAGCCATTGTGTAGCCATACTGTGAAATGCAATGCAGCAAGCTCAAAAAAACAAAAAACAACCCCAAAAAAACCCCAAACAAACAAAAACACACACACATACACACACACAAAAAAACCACAAACAAACAAAAACAACAAAAAACAAACCAACAAACAAAACAAAACCCAACACACACACAACAAGCCAAGCACCACCTTTTTTCCTGCTTGCTCTTTTCCTTCTGGTTCAGTTCTCCGACCTACTTAACACTGCAGCGATGCAAAGCTTACACTAACCTAGAATGGGGGTTGCTGCAGGAATAAGAACAAGGAGTCAAGGGCAGCAAATGCTTAAACTTAACTGCTGCCAGAAAAAATCATGCTGAGATATTCAGCTTATTTTTAATGAAGGGAAACAGACTGCACCCATCCATAGTATCACAATACTGAATGAGTAATGGATGCTTCGCACTCTGTAACATCTTCCTGGGTAAGATCTCAAAGCTCTTTGCAAACAACACAATTATCTCAGATTTCATAGCTGTGTGGCAAAAAATAGAGGCTAAAAAGTCAACTTTAATTTCTTTTTTTTTGAGATTAAAGCATAACACAGGCTGTCATTCTGCAACTGTTGATACTAAAATCTGTAAACTAATTATGTACTCAACAAGCCTAATTTGAAACACATGAGGCAGGAACATGCTACCTTTCTTTTCTGCTGAACAAGGTAATTACAGAGCATTAAATTCATGCTGCTATAAAGTTAGCCACAAAAGGATAAATTATACCTGTTACAAAACCAATTAGGGATGCTACCGACAATTCCAAATCTGGCAAAAAGTTTGAACAGAGTCAACCTACTGAAAAAAAATTTATAAAGTCAAACTGTAGCAGAAAGAGAATATCCTAAGTGGACATTTGGCATTGCATAGCCTTGCTGGTTGTAACACCTTTCTAGGTACCCTATCAACAGGTTTTCCATTGTCAAATTGGAGAAAAAGAGTACGCCTGGAAAGGTAAACCAATACAACATTATCACAGTTTTTGGCTAACATGTTTTAAGAAAGTTTGATGCCAACAATACATAATTCTACAAGACATTAAAAACAAGGTTTTTAAGAGAAATCTGTGCTTTACATGGACTATGTTGGTCTTTTCATAAAATACGTTCTCAATAAATTTTTTAATTCATGGTTCTCTATAGGTGTGTTTACACATACTCACTGTAATAGTGCCAAATACCTCACAAACTGTTAGTGTATTTTATCCTGAAAAAAACCTTTTTGAAATGAAGAGTATTGCCTTTCATTTTATTGATAGCAGAAACTAAAGCAGACAATGGGTTAAGTAACTTTCCCAAATTAGATGGAGCTAAGGATCTGACTTCATGTTTCCCTATGATTCTTTCACATTTCTCATTAAAGGGAAGAATTTCAGGATTCTCCTCATTATAAATGTGACTGACACGCTCTCTCCTGAACAGGCTAGCTCAGAACATTACAGAGGTGGGAAATCATTTAGTCAACTTTTGCAAAATACAATCAAAAATAATTATGTTGCTTCTAAGAGATACTTGTCTGACCACAGTCATTAGGTATTTCCTGTGGTGGAAGCTCCACAGACTTCTAGGGCAAACTTTTGTATTCATTAAAGGTAAAAAAAAAGTTTTCTAATAGCCAAATAAATTCTTCTTTATTGCAGTTTAAGCCTGTTACTTCTGTTTGTAGGCAACCCAGAAAGCCAAGAATGAACTAGCCTTACAGACCATGGGCTGGCTGGCTAGGGAACAACGTTGCTTGCAAGGACCCGGGTGACACAGTGGACAGAAAGCTGAACATGAGCCAGCAGCACACCCTGGCAGCAAAGGTGGCCAACCGCATCCCATGTGCATAAAGAGCAGCTCAGCCAGCAGGCCGAGAGAAGGGATTGTCCCTCTCTACTCAGCTTTTCTTTAGGCCACATTGGGATACTGCTCCTCCAACACAAGAACGGCACCAAGGAATAATCATTAATTCAGCAAAGGACCCCATAGAGGTTGGGGCCTGAAGTTCTTGCCCTGCGAGGAAGAACAGGGCTTGTTCAGCATGAAGAAGAGACTGCTTCAGGTAGACCTAACAGCAGTCCCCCAGGACCTGCAATGAGGTCACCAAGGAGAAAGAGCTGTGCTCTTGAGTGTTACACAGCAGGAGGCAGAGAGACAACAGGCATAAACTGAAACAAGAAAGGTTCTGGCTGGCTATAAATAAAGGCATATACACCATGAGGACAGTCAGGCAGTGGAATGGGTTGGTTAGAAGTTGTGGAGCCTCTGCCCTTGGCAGTTTTGAAGACACACTGCATAAAACCCTGAACAACCTGGTCTGATCTCACAGCTGACTCTGTTTCAAATTGGAAGTGGCACTAGAGAAATCTCAAGGTCCCTTACAAGCTGAATTCTCTTAAGATCCACAATTCCTGTATTTGAGGATTTGATAAGTTTTCTGTTTTCCTGCTTTTAATGTTACAGCAACAAAACTTGGCACAACTTTATACCCTTACCAGCACAGTGAAATCTCTGGGGTAAGTCCTGTTGGGTTTTTGCCCAACTCTTACGACAATGGAATCCCACCCTGTGTGGGTTACCCAGCACGTTACAATAGCAATCCTACGAATGCTTGATTTCTCTAATTGCAGATGGAATAGTGTCACAGATCTTAAACAAATCTCAACACCTAGCAAATACAATATTCAGAAACAGAAGGAGCTAAAAATAAGAGCTAACAGAAGTCTCACCTGCATACTGGGGAAGCGATTGTCTGAGCCATGGAATCCACCTATGCAGGTTTTAATCTCAAGTGGTTTCCTATTAGAAATTCACAGTTTATATAACTCACACTTTACAAATCATATCAGCATAAAATACATTCAGACATTCTTAGAGGCTTGTCCATAGGTAATAGAAAGTCTTAACCTCTGGAAGAGAATGCCTTTAAATCAGAATAATAGTTTTCTCTGCAAATGTTGTCCTTTTGCAATTCTCAGGTGTACAGAGTTAAAGTCAAATATCAGATGATGTATGAACAAAATGTATGTTCTCAGGTCAACAGATTCTCACTGCACTGTCATTTGAGTAATAGAACTTTACAGTACTCTGTGTAAGTAGGTTCTTGAGATGTGTTGTTTGGCTTTTTTTTTTAATAAGAACACAAATTAATTTAGAGCATTCAGCTGGGCATCTTACAGTCTAATAAAAACAAATATCCAACATATGCCAGGTCCATACGTATTATTTAAATGTGTACAGTTCTAGTAACCCAAACCCTATTTACATGACTTGCATATGTTTATGGTGTTATACAACAGGACTTACTGAATACATGGACTGAAAAACTCTTTGATGATGAAAGCCCTGGAGTATCACAGACCTGTTCAAAATCGTATTATGAGAACAGATGCCATTATTCTGGGAGTTTTAAATTCACTGGTCAGAACATGTAAGGTAATTAACAATAGTGGGCCCAGTAAGTTCAATATACACCAGTGGATTGTTCACAAGACTGAGTCAACTGAGTAGTTATGCGCATGCTTAGCTTTCGTGTCTCACTGGAAATTCCTAAAGCATCGCAAGATGTGCTCAAGTAGCTGCCACTGAACTCTAAGCAACTGTGAGAGAAAAGCTATGAGAAAAGAAGTTATTTGGTGTTTAGCAAGTACTGAAAACTGAAACTTACCTAGCAAGCTGCCACTGGGACTCTAAATAAAAGTGCAACGGTTCAATCCGGTCGTTATAGGAATAATGGAAACGCTTGGGTAGCAGATGTTTCATGTAAGCTTTGAAAGGCTGATTCGGTTCTATGCACTGAAATGTTTAAATTACAAGATAAAATGTACATTTCACCAAGATTTTGCATATGTCATGCACAGTTCTTAAAAAGTACTTCAATTGCAAAGGGTCAGCAATAGCTTCCACTAAGAACAATGGGACTCCATCAGGCTTGGAGTCATCTGGTCTGGGACATAAATATTCATAACTATTTAAATAACAAATACTGACTGGGTTTGCATTCAGTAGTTATTCAAAGAATATTTATATTAGATTATGGACATAACTTACTCCTTTTTTTCCCCCCCTTACAGCCTACAATTGTACAGACCCAAACAGCACTGCTTAAAATTAATAAAGAATTACACTGAGATATGAACATGGTGATACATGGTAGGAATGCAATAATTCTACAGGTCTGTAACAAAGAAAGTAACAGACATTCAAAGAGTTTTAAGAGTGGTCACTTGGGGAACAAATAGATTTTTCCCACCAACTAAGATCCATTAATGATTTAAAGAAAACAAACAAACAAAACCAAACCAAACCAACAACAAAAAAACCCTCTACTGTAATACTGGAATATTTGAATAGTGAAGTCATCTATACAAACAGCATAGCTCTGACTGACAGCGATGTCTGCACAACTGAGAGGCAAACAGACTGTGGTACAGGGATGAGAACAAAACCCAGGTATAGAGCACAGAAGTGCATTCCTTAAGCTAGAAGTGACCAAAAAAAATAACCTTTCTCAAAGCTGTTCATCAAAAAGGTGTGAACAAGAAAATCTTATGCTTGTCCAGAAAACAGAGCTGAGCTTTACACTGACTTGGCCCTTAGCCAGCATGGTCCAGATAGACAAGCTCTCTAGTTTGAAGAGTAACATGATCCAGTACTAGGTAAGAGTCAGTGAAAAGAAATGAACACAAAACCTTAGTTAATGCACAACCACAGATATCCATATGACACCTTTCTCAGCTTTCACCTTCCCCTGTGTGGAACTGCTTTTGTTGTTGTTGTTGACTGTATAGCATACAGAAGGTCAGTGATTCAAAGTCCAGATGCTATGTAAGTAGCCCAGCAAACATCTGATGCTATAAAATACCTATAAATGTCAGCAGAAATTAAACTAGAACAAGATATAAGACAGCACTTACTGTGAGGTTTCTGACAACGCCTTCATAATTAACTGGAAGAATCATATGTAAGAATTAGTCACCTAAGTTAAAAAAGGAAACAGATGTAAAACGAAAGCATTCCCATCATGTAATATAATTAGCTTAGTTTAAAAAAAAAATTCTGGACAGAAGAAATTGTTTTTCCAGAATGAAAATTATAAGGAGCAAAGCAATCATTAAACTGTAATGCTATTGCTTTTATGAAATTTTAGTTCACAGTCTCTCCTCCCCTTGTTTACTTATTTACAGCTTTAAAATTTTAAACTATATTACCACAGTTAGAAAAATAATCTGAGAAATAAGTTTTTACAAAAGAGGCAACTAAACGCTATACTTATCAAGCTGGATTTTTTCCTGCTTGCTAATAAACTTAGAAGGAAAAAGAAACAAATACAACTATCAGGACAGCCGTTTTATCTGGCAAGCATCCCTAGAAAGACTGCCAAGTGCAAGCTGGCTAAGATTTCAGATGCTTAGACTCAAGCCAAAAGGGACCATTACATCATTTAGTTTGACATTTTGTATAACACAGGCCCATTACATTTCACACAGTTACTCTGTCCTGAGTCCAATATCCAAAGTTTGACTAAAGTACGTAAAGGATTACACTGGCAGGGGATCCATTAATAATTCCTGCACCTGTACATGCAGTGCTACAAAGAAAGGCGTGCTACTTCATGAAAACTGTGTACGTGTCAAAAGTAGGAGATACTCTGCGTTTCTTCTTCCTGAACTTGTTTCTCCAGGGAGAACCTGGACCTGCATTTGACTCTCATGTTCCCCAAGGAAACATTTAACACAGTTTAGAATAGCATCAAACAATGAAGTAAACAGGACTTAAAGTCACTGAGGTTGAGGCCTGCAAGTTTTAAAGGGCATGGAGAACAATAATCTATATAGGGGGAAAAAAAAAAAAAAAAGAAAAAAAAACCACACACCACAAACAACAACTACTATGAAACATGAAGGAAACACCTGCATTCAACATCAAAAAGTACCAGAAACTGCAGGCATTAAATGTCCACCTAAAATGAGACTAGATAATAAATCAAAGTTTAAACTTTGTAAGCATTCATTGATTTTTTTTACTCAGGTTTATTACCTTATTTGTTTGGTTTTTACTACTTTGTTTGCAGTTTACTCAACTGCTGTCAGGCCATTGGGCCATTCTTTAACAACTAGGAAATACAATAGTCATAAATAGTATGTAAAAGATAGTAATAATCTAACATTCCTTCAAGAGAGGTAAATCCAGAAATTAGGTGAGAAATGAGCGAGGGATTTGAGGGCTTGAGCACCAAAGATCTGATTCAAAGGAATGCCATTCACAAGGCAAGAACATTTGCAGTTGGTCACTCTGAGGCAGCCCACAAAAGCAATCTGTAGGATTAAAATACACTTTCAGACCTGCGAAATCAAATATCTAAAAACACAGGTGCACTACTCAGTATTTCCTCTTCATTATTATCCAGGTTGTCCCTAGTTGACCCTCACTCAAGTTTACCAATGGAATATTTGGATCCTAAGTTTGTATTCATAAGTACAAAAGCATATAACTGAGTAACAAAAATTAGTTTGGCAATTACATACAAGAGAAATACTCATCTGGAACATTATTAGGTCTTAGGCGAGCTGCAGGACCAGGTACTAGCATGAACCCTTGAACATCGTCCAGATAACTGCTCAGATATGCTGTTTTTCTGCAGCTCCCTGCTTCCATCCCTGCAAAAGGAAAAAAAATATATATGTATTTAAAAATGGGAGTATTAATGTTGAGTAGCCTTGCTGAGGAGACGTGTAACTTAAGTTGTAGAAGTCAGAAGTGTAATTTCTTGGGTCTTTTTATCAGTAACCCCAAGACATCTGATCCAAGAAGATCACAACACTCATGTATGGAAGAAAACAAAAGATTATACAGAAACACACAGCCATTTCCTCAGCCTAGACACTCCAATTCCATAAACAGACAAGTTTTCTTCTCTGAAGGGAATGAAATCTCATGAGCCTAAGAACAGTGTAATGGTCAGACCAAATATTCATTTAGCCCAATATCCTAACTAATAATGTTCAGCAACATGCCTAGAGAAACACCAAACAAGCACAGCAACTATGAACTGATCTTCCTCCCAGAGTTCCTTATCAGTTTCCAGAAGTCAAAGGGATTTGAGTAGCATATTGCATTTGAACTCTTTCTTTTAATAATTCTTGACAGGTTTACCCTTCATTAATTTTATAATTATTTTTTAAACCTGTGTAGATATTAGGCTTGGATCACTTCTGGTGGCAATGAGTTCTGCAGCTCAATTTTGTGCTGCACAGAAGTGTTCTTATCTTTTGTTCATCAGGAAAAGAAGCAGGAAAAAAAATAGTGGTAAAATACAGAGCTTTTTACAGAAGTAATTCCAGAAACATAGAAAAGCTATTACAGAAATAAATTAAGGATTCATATTCACAGCCTTCTAATAGTAGACAGGGAACTGATCACTGAAAGGAAGATTTGGTCTGTATTTTCACTTCTTCAGCAATTTGCTAAATATTGCTGTGTAGCATAGTTAAAAGACATAATAAAATTAAACCTATTTATTTACAATTCACATTTTTTATTCTATTTCTTTTTATCAGCTGGTAATGACCACAAGAGGAGTTAAGAATAAAATATGAAAAATATTTAATCCCTCCCTATGTTCTCCACTTCTTCCCTCCCATAAAATAGTCTGATTCTCACCTACACTGATTATCTCTTACATCATCTTGATAATATAAAACAATTTCTAGCCACTAGCTGCTTCATTAACCTTGCCAGAAACATGCAAGTATAAACTCAGAATATTACTTTATAAAAACAGCTATTCAAAATCCCAATATATTTTATAATAATTGAATTTACCATGATCTGATATAAAAATAATGTTCAGGCATTTATGCAAGTTCATTTGCTTGAGACCATCCATCAGCATCCCTACTATGTTGTCCACTCTCTGTAATGCCACAATGACCTGCAGGACAAGAATAGGAATGTAACGTAAGTGCTAATCACTTTAATTAAAAACAGAATTTATTTCTAGGGAAAGTGAATAAATTTAAACTGTAACAGCATATGCTATTAAAGAATAAGGCGCTTTCCTTATAGACCACTCAATTCTAGACACAGTCCAAACATAAATGGAAGGACACAAGAGACCTAAAATTGTGTGGTAACCCTCAAACTCATGACAGGAAGCACATATAGCACACACTAACAGGAGGAATTGTGAGGACAGGAGACTTAAAGCATTCTCAATACCCCATTACACCTGCTTTTTGCCTTTTCCTACTTCTGTTGTACACCCTTAAGATGCATGGAATTTATATCTACTGAGGATGGACTCAACAGGTACACCTATACGGCTAAATAAAATCAGGAGCCTACAGACTGCCCAGCACCTGCGCTGCTGAGCTAACTCCCTCTGCAGAAGACTAGCTATATCTACACTATACAACTCCAGGTGCCACTTTTTTCTGGGCCCCACACTGTCCCAAGACACAGCTACACATTTTTATGTTATTTCAGTTGAAGACCTTAAAAAAAAAAAAAAAAAAGACAAAAAGACACACTCACACAGACCCAACACACCACCAGATTATAATCAGTGAGGCTGCTTTTAAAGTATTAAATTAAGGATGTCTGCTGCATTACCAGAGGCACAACCAAGGACAACAGCGAATGCCTAAGGGTGCAGATGCTGATGGGATAGTACCAGAGGTCTGAGGAAAGCAGAGAAAACAAAGCCTGTAGAACTCTCTCTCAAAATATCTGTTGGGAGAGTCCCTGGAGCAAACTGCCCTTGACATTGTGACTGGATATTAGTCTCAGAACAAACTAGTTGAAAGGGACTGAAAAAGCCAAAGAACAAGCTACCAGTCTAGCACTGTTTGTGGTCAGGGGTCTGGCGTTCAAGCTCACTTGTGCAGGTACAGCCACTGGGGGCTACTTTTGAATAGTTACTAAATAAACAAACAAACAACAACAACAACAAAAGTAATTTAAAATTCATTCTGTTACCTCATTGAACTACTTGTATAAGCTACCTTATACATAAGA
This sequence comes from Streptopelia decaocto, assembly GCF_964273445.1. Taxonomy (NCBI): domain Eukaryota; kingdom Metazoa; phylum Chordata; class Aves; order Columbiformes; family Columbidae; genus Streptopelia; species Streptopelia decaocto. The sequence goes on from NC_138656.1 coordinate 63,060,348, forward strand.
TGAATGGTCCTGGAGAGGCTCTGTACAACCCTCATGGTCTTTCTCTCCAGAACATTCCTGACACACAGATCCACTTATCCACAGAAAAGGATAATCAATTTACAAACACTTCCTATACTGCAGTTCCAATTAGTTGTCTGCTACTTCCCTGAGCACTTACATTCATCTTATAGAGTTCCTTACAGGACTAGGAACAGCTCACAGCTCAAGAGAAACTGGTAAAAGCTTTTTACTGCTGCACCACTGAGGTTAAACACATAGTTATGATGCCCAGACTTCCTGATCATTTAAAACGGGAGAATTTTACAGGGTTCCTGAATTTCCAAGGGCTTTTTCCTTTGCATTTTTCACTTGGGTTTGTTAAAATGTAAAGCTATTTAGCACTTTTGAAAACAGAAGCAGTCCTAAAGAGTTTTATTTATATATTTGATACCTCACAGACTGTGATAGGGTGAACACACCTTTCACGACTCTTTCCAAGAAGGCATAAAATCTAATTGCAGGGACATAAGACCAATAGTCATCTCAAATTTGCACAGAGACTGGCGGAAAATGCATGACAATTATAACATGAATACTTAACCACCACTACAAAAACTTTGTTCTTGCTAAATTGAAATCACGCAAACTTTCTGACCTCCTTCACCCCAAATCAACATAAGGAATTAGCAGGAGCAGATAAAAATACATACAAGACATACCCAAACATGCTTCGGCAATTTAAAAGTTATTGAAATAAATAAAATAAAAATTGTGCTTAATAAATAGTCTGTTTGTTACATGCTTTGTAGCAATGTTAATTATGGATGGGCTGTCTACTCTTTTTTTTTTCTAATAAGCACACTGAACATGGTCTTGGTTAATCTAACACGAATTATGGAAATTTATTATAGAGTCAGAGCAAAGCTTCATATTAAACAAAAAAAACAATAAACTATAAAACTACTTACTCCGCTGCTTACTGGTCCAAATCTATGGCCTGAGGAATCTGGTTCTTCTAAATACAGAGTGTAAAAGTGTGGTCTATATCAAACAGTACCAAAAATGTAATATTTTACATACACGTTAAGACAGTTTGAAGATATTATATTTCAACAATGGACATCATATATTAGAAACAACTCTGACATTCAGAGGAAGGCCACATTAAAGAGAAATAGAGAAACGTAACAACAAAAAGGGTTTCAGTCACGGAAACAGGCTTCCATTAAATAATATTTTAATATTGCTAGAATAATGCATGAGATATTGTTTAAAACAGAAATCATATCTACAAAGCAATTAATTGTAATACCACTCAAACAGGAACTTATACTTGCAACTATATACCTACCTTTTATCTTCAGGTAACTGCAGCCAGCGAAGAACAGTCATCACCCTTTCTTCAAAGGGGATTGAGCTGTATCGGAACAACACAATATCAACCAGCCATGTATGTTCAAGAGCTAAAAAATTTCAGTCACCCATTACAAAAATCAATGCACTTTAGCAGAGAAAACAGAATTCAACTGGATGCCATTAATGGCTGTTTAGCAGGATGCAAGTTTATCCATGCTAATTGCCTCTGACTCCACAGGAGTTAATGGCCTGATCTAAAGTTCCCTCAAATATTGTCCCCATTGATTGCAATGTAATTAGAATAAAGCTCCCAGTACTGCTTGTGTTTATTATACAAAGAGAATAATTGGCTTCAGGGTGCAAAATCACGTGCAGGTTTTCATTCCTGTATTATGTTTAGAAATTCTAAAGTAACAGTTTGGGGTTTTGGTTATTATTAATTTTTTAAATATTTGTTTAAACAGTTTGAATACAAGTTCTCATGTCACAAAGTAGATGCTCTGTATCAATTACTGAAGTAGACCACCAACAAGCATGTTGACCTGTAACAACATGAGGTTTGTGCAAAGTTACTAATCCATCTACTCAACATAAGTTCAAGTAACAATATACTAGTTCTTAGGAAAAAAAAAATAGGTAGTAATTCAAGAATCACAGAATCACAGAATCACAGAATCGACTGGGTTGGAAAAGACCTCAGAGATCATTGAGTCCAACCCTTGGTCCAACTCTAGTCCGTTTATTAGATCATGGCACTAAGTGCCATGTCCAATCTCAGTTTAAAAACCTCCAGGGACGGCGAGTCCACCACCTCCCTGGGCAGGCCATTCCAATGCCTGACCACTCTCTCTGTAAAGAATTTCTTTCTAATATCCAGCCTAAATTTCCCCTGGCAGAGTTTAAGCCCATGCCCCCTTGTCCTATTGCTAACTGCCTGGGAGAAGAGACCAATCCCCACCTGGCTATAACTTCCCTTCAGGTAGTTCTAGAGAGTGATGAGGTCACCTCTAAGCCTCCTCTTCTCCAGACTAAACAACCCCAGCTCCCTCAGCCTCTCCCCATAGGTCTTGTGCTCAAGTCCCTTCACCAGTCTTGTTGCTCTTCTCTGGACTCGCTCCAGCACTTCAATGTCTTTCCTGAACTGAGGGGCCCAGAACTGAACACAACACTCCAGGTGTGGCCTCACCAATGCAGAGTACAGGGGAAGGATCACTTCCCTTGTCCTGCTGACCACGCTATTTTTGATACAGGACAGGATATCATTGGCCTTCTTGGCCACCTGGGCACACTGATGGCTCATGTTGAGCTTCCTGTCAATTAGTACCCCCAGGTCCCTTTCTGTCTGACTGCTCTCCAGCCACTCTGCGCCCAGCCTGTAGCGCTGCAGGGGGTTGTTGTGACCAAAGTGCAGCACCCGGCACTTGGCCTTATTGAACTTCATCCCATTGGAATCAGCCCATTTTTCCAGTCTGTCCAGATCCCTCTGCAGAGCGCTCCTGCCTTCCAGCAGGTCGACACTCCCTCCCAACTTGGTGTCATCAGCAAATTTGCTGATGATGGTCTCAATCCCTTCATCTAAATCGTCAATAAAGATGTTAAATAGGACTGGACCCAACACCGACCCCTGGGGAACACCACTAGTGACTGGCCGCCAGCTAGATGCAGCCCCATTCACCAGCACTCTCTGGGCCCGGCCCTCCAGCCAGTTCTTAACCCAGCGTAGAGTACACTTGACCAAGCCATGGGCTACCAGCTTTTGCAGGAGTATATTATGGGAGACAGTGTCAAAGGCCTTGCTGAAGTCCAGATAGACCACATCCACAGCTTTCCCCTCATCCACCAGGTGAGTTACCTGATCATAAAAGGAGATCAGGTTGGTCAGACAGGACCTGCCTCTCCTAAACCCATGCTGGCTGGGTCTGATCCCTTGTCCATCCTGAAGGTGCTGTGTGATTCCATTCAGGATGATCTGCTCCATAACCCTGCCAGGCACTGAGGTCAGGCTGACAGGCCTGTAGTTGCCAGGGTCAGCTTTGCAGCCCTTTTTGTGGACTGGGGTAACATTGGCCAATTTCCAATCATATGGGACCTCCCCAGTGAGCCAGGACTGTTGGAAGATGATGGAGAGAGGCTTGGCAAGTTCTTCTGCTAGCTCCCTCATCACCCTAGGATGGATCCCATCTGGTCCCATTGACTTGTGAGGATCCAGATGGCTCAGTAAATCACCAACTATTTCCTCCTGGAATACAAGGGCCCTATTTGGGTTCCTATCTCTGTCAACCACCTCCAGACATGAGTTGTCCTGAGGGCCACCTGTCTTACTGGTAAAAACTGAGGCAAAGTAGGTATTAAGTACCTCAGCTTTCTCCTCATCTTTGTTAACTATATTTCCCTCAGAGTCCAACAGAGAATGGAGATTTTCCTTGCCCCTCCTTTTGTTGTTAACATATTTGAAGAAGGACTTTTTATTATCCCTGACAGAATTGGCCAAATTAACTTCAAATTGCACTTTTGTTTCCCTGATTTTTTTTCTGCATGATCTAGCTATTTCCATAAATTCTTCATAAGTAGCCAGCCCTTTTTTCCACAGTCGGTAAAGTCAGGATGTTAATGCTATATGAAGGATATAGGAAGAAAAAAATGATCCTAGGAAGATACAAATGAAAAGCCTGATTTCTTGGGTTAAATCTGTTTATCACCATCTCAAATATATGTAGAATTTTCATTAAGCAGAAAATGTTTAACTGCAGCAAAGAGCAATCACTGACTAAACTATGACTACCTTAATGTGAAATAGTTCAAAACTTCATAGAATCTTAGAATGGTTTGGGTTGGAAGGGACCTTAAAGATCATCTAGCTCTACCACCCTGCCATGGGCAGGGACACCTCCCAACCTGACCAGGTTGCTCAGAGCCCCATCCAGCCTGGCCTTGAACACTCCCAGGGATGAGGCATCCACACTTCATTTGCAATGAAAATAATTTTACACTGGAACAATTTACCACAGTCAACAACAAAACACTTTAGTTTTTATGGACAATATCACATCAAGACACAATGCATTCACTGCATGAGAGGTTTGGATTGAGTAACTCTAAAAACACCCACAAAACATTTTTATAAATAGAAAAGCACAAAAGCTTCAAATCTAGGTGCTCTTAAATTTGCTTTTTACACATCTTTCCTGTAAAATGCTTCCTGAGGAATCACAACATGATTAGACCAAGAATCTATATTATACTGAAACACAGTCAATTGGATCCTAACTTTTTTTCATACTGTGTACAACTGTTTAGAAAAGCAGGAACAAAAATTATGCTTTCTCTGGCATCTGTTGCATTACAACAGTTCAAGTAAAATATTCACCCAAGACACAAGAGTATACATACCTACTGTAATTTTCATACAGATTTGGGAAGCTTCCATTGACTGCTACATCTGACCCAGGCCAAAAGAACGTACCCGCTTTTAGACCTTGGTACATAGCTGTTAGCCAAATCTGCAGAAGGAATATACAATTGCTGTAATTAGGGCAGGTCACCAAATTTGCTGAGTAACTGCCAGATCCACCACTGTCTCCACCAGCTCCACACCCTTCAGCAAGATCAAAAACTAAAAACATTCAGAGGAGCACTCTGGACAGTCAATCTTGCAGTCATTGCTCTCTGCAGTCCAAATATACCTTGCAGCCCTGTTCCCCATGGCAAATACTCGCATCCCTTCTGCTGCTACACCAGGGGGAGCCAGGACCAGGAACCAATAGTTCCCATGGATGAAGCAGTAACGCGGTGGTAGAATCAGGGCTGAAATGTCTCAAAAACAGTGAAGCAAGAAGATATGGGAATGTTCTGAGGACCTATGCCCCACACACTCTGACATGCAGGACCAAGACTTTGAGTAATTCTTCCAATCTTACTGCTGATCTTGCAATTTGAGGATTTCTGTCTGCCTTCTGTGTGTTCTCCTGCCTGACTCATACACCACTTTCTTCTCCGTGACCTGTGAAGTCTACACTTGTGTTTTCTTTCCTCACACACACATCACACACACATCACACACACAAAAATACACAAACACCACCAGTCCTCCCACATTACCAAACAGTTGCATCTGTTCCTCCGCTGTTCTTCAGGCTAGTCCTCACTCAAACTTTCTCGCATCTCTTCATTTTGATGGCAGTCTCAGCAGATTTGCCATAGCTGTATGACTGAACTAAGACATTCTCTTTTAAAACCACATCCTTAGACCTAGCAGTAATTTGGGCAGAGTGCAATAATTTACCACTGATTATCATTAAAACTAACTGGTTTGTTCATTTCCTCAGAGAAGTTAACTGCAAACCCACTTCATATTAAAAAGAGAACAAAATCTAGAATCCCTAATAGTTATTTTAAGCTAATTTTATCTTCAGTGAAAATTCCATTTAAGTTTAATGAAGTCTGTTACATTTTATTTCATTTGTCACTTTGCAGCTCTAGTATTACAATTCCTAATCGTGATGAGTAATGCTTCGTGGCTAATTTAGAAGTACCCTCTGTACTCTTTCAACATCAGTATGCACCCAAGTGATATTAAGTAACACAACAACAGGCTGATGTACATTCATGTATATTAATACTTACAGGCTGTCCTTGGTACCACTGTGGATTAAACTTCTCTTTACTTCTAAGGGTGAAAGATGCATTTCTTTTGGGGTCATACATCTTGTTATCAATTATACCGTGAGATTCAGGATACAGCCCCTGTAATTGAGAGTATACGTGCTATAAAGAAAAAGAACCTTGTGACTACACTAACAGATGTCTATTAGATAAATATGCCCAGTGAATAATCTATATGTGGCTTCTACTCCACTAACATCTCAAGACCCAAACTTAACAACATCACATACCATTGCTAACAAGCTCTACCTTCCTATTCTTAATTGTTTCTCAGTGAACTTAAAAAAAAAAAAAAAAAAAAAATCAAAAAAATAAACCCAAAACACAGGCAAGCAGCTTGCTCTAGGATCAAACTGAAAGACATCCTATCAGTTCATGCATTTGTTGTACCTTTATTACCAATGACAAAGCAATTACCTATGCTGGACCTCCATTCCATGACCAAAAATGGGGGATTTCAAAGGAGAATTTCACATCAGGGGTGAAAGCTCAAGCTGAGGATAAGAAGTGCTCAGAGGCACCAGCCGTTAGGTAGTTTTAAGAGGCTGTGTGCTCTGCATTCAAGCAGACTAGTTCCTTTTTACATTAAAGGATATAACACCACCACCAATATGACCCCAATAAACACCATGCTTGCCGCTTTTCACAGTAATACACAGTATTAAGGGGTACTCTCACATGGATGCAGGTCATGATTATCGTCTCTCAGTTGCATGTTCATTCATGGATATTTGTGAGGATTACCTGGTTAAACATCTCATTCCTGAACCTGTGCTCCTCACTTAGCAAAAGTCCTAACAAACTGTGAAGATAAGAAAGAAGGTGCAGATCCTCAGGTATCTGATTGAATTTTAGTTGTGACATGATGAAGCTAAGAAGGATCTGCTGGATTCCAACCCTGCATTCAGTGTTGAAAATCTCCATTTTTCTTTTTCCTTCTATATGCAGGAGGTGATAAATTCACAAGATCAGCTTGGTGACATTCCTGTCCAGGTTTGGGTACAGTCCCTCACAGAGTCAACATCAATGCAATGTTCAAATCTTTCATTTCATACTCCTCTTTGCATCATGCCAAGCTACCTTAAAGAATTGGAACAGGGCTGGCAGTTTAAAGGAGTCAGGCTGCTCTCACTCTGAGAAAGTACTGCAATTCAGTGGAAATAATTATACAAATAAGGAGTTGTACAGTGATGTGACCTTCCACCTATGTGGGAATTCTTGCAGCTAGTCTTGGAAGCACTACATTCCTTAGATTAGATCTGACCACTTAGCTGTAGTGTTTTATAAAGACTGTTAATCTAAATTAGGTAAAGAGTATAATATATAAATTTTCATATTCTGAAGGAGAATCCTATTCTTTTAATAATCCATCAAAAATATATTATCCCCTTGAAGATAACTTAATAATGAACAGTCTCTTTATTGGAAACATATAATATAGAGGAATTCTTACTGTGACAATGGAGTAATGATTGGGAAAGGTCTTTGAAGGATACACTGGTCTCATACTGGAAGTGTATGTTCCGCATTTCTCTAGAGGGAGGAAGAAATGAAATCAGCAAAATTACGGTAATAAAAAACCTTGCAAGTTTAAGTTATAAAGCCATGTACCTATTTTAAAGAGAAAAAATAAAATTCCGGAAAGATTTCATTCTTCAAAATTCTGGAGCTAATACTTCATATTTCCTCTCACATTCATTTACAAGCTAAAAGGCTACTAACACAAATTTTACATATTTCTAATGACTGAATTCAACAGTCACATGAACAAAACCTACAGTCCTTGTGAAAAGCATGCATAGATAAGAATGAATAATCAAAGGAATCACTACCCTCCGAAGTTGCCTTGGTGCAAGGTAAGTGAAGTCTGCAGCTTGAGGCCAGCTAGCTACTTCACCCTGGGCGCTTCAAGAGGTGAAGCGGACACTGGCACCGTGGTGCCCTGGCTCTCTTGATCATCTGCCAAACCATTGTTTATTATGCTTTTTTTTTAATAAAAGTAAGCTTTTATTCTAGGATGAATCTTAAAATTGTCTTCACCTTGATAAAAACAATCATAGGTTTTTAAGGAGATTAGCAAGCAATATTTGCTAGTACAAAGGGTCAACTAGGCCAAAGCACTTAAGCAAATCTTACTTAGGCTAGGTGCCTAAATTTCCAGACAAACATACGGGCCCTGATTTTCAGAAGAAAAATTTAAAAAGGCACTTACAGAGCCCAAAGTAATGATCTTATAGAAAGACCACCTTTAGGCAGTCTTTGCTGACCCTCTGGGTCATTATTATATAATAAATAAAATAGAAATGAAAGGTATGATAACATTAGAAGTGTTGTGTCAAGGCATTTTGAACTCATTGGACTGGGGCTTCAGATTAGCTCAAACTGATCATTTCAACTGAGATCTAACTGAGATAAAAAGAAGCCAAGCCAGAAAGACAAATCCTTTCAAGTTACTTAGACATCCTCTCCAATCATTTACATTCCATAGTAATAAATCACCTCTTGTGTCCTTTTTGCTCCTGCAACACACTTGACAGATTTCAACCATTTCCAAATCTGTTGTTGAGGCTGTTTTTGCAAATGCTAGTTTTTAGTGGGAGGTAGGGAGGGACACTGGGGTTTTTTGGTTTGTTTTTCAAGTAAGAGAAAAATACATTTAAACCTTGTTTTATCCAAAATCCTAGGGGGGGTTTCTGGGACTTTCCATAACAGTTATCTTTCTTCTTTTTGTCTTGTTGCCTTAGTTAAAGACAACTGAAGATGAAAGAAGGACTTATTTTAGAATTAGGATATCACAGCATAGAAGTACTTGAAAATGTCTTCTCTGAACCCCATACGTACACATTATGACTATGCCTGGGTTCATTGAGAACTCATTCAGCTCCAGGCTGAATGGTCCACCTTTCAGCATGTAGCAGAGTGCATGCATGTGTGTATGGATATATGTACGTATAACAACACTCGCCAAAAGTGAAATTCTGTCTTGCATGCATCTCCTCTAACAAACTTGTCTCCTTGGAGACATCAGAAATGCATTGTAGACATGGCTGAATTAAAAATATTCCTGTTATTTAACAGGATGTCATCAAGTGTTTTAGACGAAAATCCATGGATTTGGCATTGTTCTAATTTAATAAAGAAGTAGGGTGCCAGGTAATTTATTTATTGTGAATAACTGTTCACTGCTTTGTAAATGCTATCAATCATAAGTTTTGTCTTTAACTTTTACTAGTCCTATAAATAGATCACTATGACCTTCAAAAGGATTCAGTACATTTTTTCAGTGATAGACAAGCAATTTATTCTTTGTTGTTGCTTATCTGTCACAGAGGACTAGACTTCATTACTGTGACAGTATTTTACTGTGCAGGGAAGGGTATTTTCACACTCAAACCTGTTTCTTTGTAATATAATTTCATCCACCATTTTCAGTGCCTACAGCCACATGGGACATGAAGCAGATGAAGATTTGAAGCTACAGGCCCTCAGAGTGTCATGTGATGTGCACCCCAGTGACACCAATTTTCATTCATGAAACTATTTTTACCATTTTTCTGGGGGGGGTGGGGAAGGGGGTCAACTAGAAAGCAAGTGTTTGTAGCAAGAGAAAGCTGAAGAGCCTGTAGTCTATCACAAAAGTCCATTGGATTACAAAAAAAAAAAAAATGTTCCAGAGTTATACACAATGCAGAAACAATATTTTTTCCCCAGACTATTCCTTATTTTATTGTGTCTAAAAAATGTATTATTAGGCATTCTGGTTTTAGAAAACTTCTTTTAAAAATGTAAGTTCTGACCATCAAAAACTCTGTGGTTCTGAAGAAGTGAAGTGACTTTGATGAGGATAAGATATTTGTATTTCTTGGTGGTCGGAATTTATGATGGGTTCAGTGGAAACAAATATAAGTTTATTACAGAAGTCAAGGAAAGAAGCTGCACCGTAGCCTATCCAAGCCAAAGAATGAAACTTTACATGTGGAAGTGGATGTCACAGTGGGGAAGACCTACAGATGATTTGAGGCACTGTTGTCTTGTATCTCAGCCAGAGCTATAATATAACCATTTGTAATAGTCAGTCTCTCCTCTCAATGCCCAAGAAGTCTTCTTCAGTTGAAGTTTTTTATAACTGCATCTAATGAAATTGTTTCAAACATCTTATTTTATTCCAACATTGAACAACACACACACACACACACAAAAAAAGCTAAAACCTCAAATACATCTGTGATTTGGTGCCCTCTGGAACAGATCAAGTAGTAACAACCACTGTACAAAAAAGCAAGCATTTTTACTTTTATTTTTAGTCAAAATGAAACCAGCCATCCCAGGTAGTAATTTATGAATGACAAGAAGATTGTCATACTTTTCAGACACAAAATACCATCGGTTCTTTACAGACCACAGCCAAAACAGAGACAGGAAAAGTAACTAAAGTTATTTAGATTTACAAAGTTAAGACAGACACTAAAAAGCCTCTGGAAAAAAAACATATGTACCTATGAGGCCTTCATTTTTTCTGAAAATGCTTGTTAAATTACGGTTTTCTCAGACTCAGCACAACATTCTACCAGCCCTTCAGCAGTATCTGTTCCTAATCTCTTCCTCCTCTATCTTCTTTTTCAAATTAAATTAAATGCTTTCTACCTTGCTTTCCATTTTCTAAAGCCATTCCACTGAAATACGAGACAATATGGAATAGAGTAAAAAGTGCATCTATTTCTGTTTTGAAGAAATAAAGTAAGCTCACAGCAAAAAGCATCAGCCTCCTAAATATAGCAAAGGCTACTCAATTTTTTCACTGAAAATCTGAGGGACTCTTTCCTCATGCCCACTCTCTCTTTGCCCTTCCACCCTCCAACACCTCAATCTCTCTGTGCACAGTTGTCATTTAGGGCAATAACTTCTATTTCCATGGAAGAGTGAGGATTTTAAAGTGTAAGCATAGCTGCATTTATGGATTTTTCAGGTAAGACATCATGATATTGCTTAGACAAAGAAACTACTCACGTAATTTGCTAATAACAGGTAGGAGTCCACCCCAAGTCTGCAAATATTCTGCTCTGAAGCCGTCCAATGAAAATAGTAACACTGGAGACTTGGTAAATCTGAACAAACAGAAATTAAAAAGACCGTATTAAAAAGACAGACTCTGAGAAATAATTTCCTACAACTTATTTCAATAAAGTCTCCCCCAAATTGTGGGGATGTTTGTTATAGGAATACAAACCGGACCAAGGAAGTAAGTCCTCCAGAGCAGGAGGTCCCCAGGCTGGTGTAGAGGTGAGCAGAGCAGCCACCTGGTTCCTCTGCTCACAGGCTGGTGCAGCAGCCCTGCCCCAAGAGGCTGAGGATTGCAGTGGGGCACACACAGGGAAATCAGCACAAGGCCTGATTTCACAAATGCCCATAAAATAAAGGACAAGCCAAGATGCTCATGCCCTCAGTCTGGTGGGTTTGGTGGTACTAATCTCAAAATTGGACCCACTGGAGCAACACTCAGCCCCCTGCACCCCCGACCCTGAGATAAGGGCAGGGAGAGCAAAAAGGCACTGTGAAGCCATGGCTTTCCTTCATTCACTTTGCTGCTGAACAACTTGTAATTTAACTGAAAAAAATATTTTTTTCTTTTTATATAAACAGTGCAAAAAACTGTAAGGAAGCCTAATGTACTGGATTAGTTAAACAGGCAACTGTAACACACATTTTTCATCTTATAAAAATCATTTAACCAAGGAGAACTTGGTTACTGTACCAGAAGTACTACTAATTGCCAAACTGAAAAATGTGACTCCATGATAGGAACACCACAATAGTATTTCTGCCTGGAACTTGACAAATACCTTCAGAAACTGATTTCACTAAAACTAGCAAAAATAAGTTCTCCCCTTTCAGTCTCCACAGGACCTGTTTTCCAGCCTTGACTTGTTCCCAGCTTCAGCCTTGTTCAAACAATTTCTCTCCAACTATAAGTACTTAAAACATTGCATCACAGATGGAATAGTCATCAGTAATTTTGTTCTTGAAGAAAAAATACCCTATGTTTGACCTATCAGAACTAAGGACATGTGAAACTGCAAAACAAAAATCACCACAGTGCAGCAACAACCACTGAAAATACAGATTCACATGAAAGAATTGAGTATATTTTACATGCCAACTGCAAGGTGAGTTTTCCTTTTTATGTTTACAAGTAGTAAAATGATATTTAAAAAAAAAAAGCTTTGTTGCATTTTAATTTCACAAAATAAAACAGTAAGGACAGAAGACAAATATTATTTATAAAGTGTTGACAATTTCTCTAGTGAGGTACCCCACAAAAAAATGCAAACACTCATTTACAAGTTAAACATTTATTAATCTTATTTCAGCCAAACAAACATGACTATACTAAAACGAAGATTAGCCAGAGAACAAAAAAATGTCTATCATAAGAAAATTAATTAACAATTGGAACAACAGTTCAGCCAAAAGGACTTCATTAGTAAGAACCATTACAAAGCCTACTGTACATCCAAGAGAGAATAAAACATTAAGATGTATTTGTACGATGTGTGTTTGAGGCCTGGTTTTTACTTATATGGTATATTTAATACCATCTTTTGAAAAATCCTAGTAGGGGCAGTTAGGAATAAGAAATGAATTATAGTCAGATCAAGACTAAAGCCCTTTGGCAGAAGAGAGCAGGAAAACTTAAATGTATGACCTTTGGCCATATTAAAGTATTTTTTTGCACTGCAGATTCTGATCTGTACAACATTTGCAAATACCTTCTACATCCCACACTCCACAAATCGATTCCCTTCAATGAAGAGATCTAAAAATCTTCACTGTGAAGTTTCCTGCAATAACATATGATCTTTGAGACAAAGACTGTTCAATATTACTTACTGACAAGTCTAATTTAAATTTGGTTTTGTGGTGGTTTTTGGTTGTGGGTCTTTTTTTAGTTTGTTTTTTGTTGTTGTTGGGTTTTGGTGTTTTTTTGTTTGGTTGGTTGTTTTTTTGTTTGTTTATTGTTGTTTTTTTTTTTTTGCAGGGGAGTGTTTTTTAAAGAAAAAAGGGGGAAAAAAAAAAACAAAACAGCACACAACACCACACCTTAGAAAGGGACTTCATGTAACTGTTTCTGATTTGTCATTTAGAAGTAAACCAACTGTTAAGTATATGTTTTGGTTGTCTGGAAATCCAGGTACTGATGCCCCCATAAAATTAAAAATGGGCAAAGTAGAACACTGTCACAAATGGGGAGACTGGCCATTTCACTACCCATATAGTCTACACATGCTGAAACTTGTATAGTTAATGATCTGCCCTGTGCTGAGGGAAGCAAAGCGTGACAGACCATGTTAAACTGCACTCTCTTTGGAACAGCTGCAATTAAACCCCCAAACTGACTTGAGCTCATTTCTGAAAGATATCAGTAATACCTTTTTCTGTCAGGTTACACTTGCTACGTCAAAAATGCACTATCATGAGCAAGCAAGCAAGCCTTGGGAGGCTGAAATTTTGTCCCTGCCAATGATTCATGCTGGCTGTATCCAAACAGTATGACAAGGGTGTTTCACAGTTCTTGGATAAATATGTATGCCACAGTCACATCCTGACTCCAAACTGAAGGAAATGGAGTGGTAATTATCCCCTCCTATAAACTGGTTTCTATGGAAACATAATGCAGGCAACACAAGCTTGCTGTGGTCTTGCAGGTTCACCAGTCTGGGTGATCAAGAGCCCAGAACCACAGACCACACTGCCAAGCTGACCTGCCTCACCACAAGCAAGTTAGACCACAATTAAAGGAAGGAAAAAAAAAAAAACCTAAATAAATAAATAAATATCACACCACACACACAGAGAAGAAAATAAAATAAGAGAAAGGCCCTTGAGAAGCTAAACATCCTACATAGAAAACTTCCTATCCCACACACACATGCTATTGCCCATATCCTGCCATAAAGCATAGGAGGTAAAACCTCCTTTTCTGCTAAATACAGATAAAGCCTCAACAAGAGGCATAATAGTAATCTTCAAGTACACAGGAGAGATCTGCAAAGAAAAGGAATCAGCTGCTCTTCCAGTTCAGTGAAGACATAACAAATTGTAACAGGCTTAAAGTAGAGCAAAAGCTACTAAGACATCAGGAAAACTATCTAGCTAAGCAGTAAGAAACTACTTAGGTAGGTTTAGATTCTCAGAGTATTATTTCCACTCCTTGAATAACAGGAAGCACTAGATCACTCTTGAAATCTTATTAAATAGTATTATAAGGTTAACAGGCTATAACATAAAACCTAGTCTTGGAAAGACTTAAGTGTGTACTTAATTTTAAGCTTTTGATCAGTGTCATTGAAATCTGTGGGATTTCCCAGATTAAGCACCTCACTGAACACTGCACTGTCTTTTGTCTATCCTGCACCACATAAACAAACTCGCCTAAAACCAAAAGAGTATAAAACCAGCAATTTGAACCCATAAAAATATGTCGTATTAATATGCACAGAATTAGAATTGATATCCCGAGGCCTCAAAATGAGCACTGGGCTGAAGTCACCTGCATCCCTGCCTACACCACGATAGGAAGAAGAGGACTGTTTACAGAGTTGTTAGTTTTGGGAGAGGCTTGTGTGCCAATAGCCTGAGATGAGCCTTCAGCCAGCACTCTTTGATTCAACTTTGACCACACATTACCCTTTCCTGGGCTGGGTTTTATTGCAACATTTCTGCTTTTGCCAGGATTAAAACCATTTTAGTAGAATAACTACACATCCATTTCATGCGTTGAACAAAAATAACCACCATCAAACCCTAAAAACAAGTTAACCAACAGGAGTTGCCATATGGCATTTATGCCATTAATTTTGACTGTGGATCTGCACATAGTTTGTTCTTGTTTATCCATCCCTTGGGGGTAACACTTCCTCATTTGTGTCAGGCAAATCAGCATCCTGGAGTCAGTTCCCAGCACAGTCCTGAATAGCCCCTGACCTCAGAACAGGAGTTAATGACAAAAGCTTCCAGAACCACTTGGCTACCACCCTCCTACATGGGGGCTCATCAGGGACTTGGACTCCAAACTGGACAGAAGCTCCAGTTTCTGTCTTGATGAGGGTTCTGAAGTGTGAGCATTTGTTATTGCTCAGAATCAGAATGAAAAGTACTGTCTGGTGTAAAAATATTCCAAAAAGAAATGTTTTTGTTTGTTTGGCAGCATTATAACTCAAATGAATAAATACAGCACAACTTAAATATCTTCACATAAGACCAAAAAAAATGACATAAGAATAAAATGAAATGGTTTTACTTTACTAGAAATATCCCCAACACACCATAGTTTCAAAATCAAAATGAAAATAGTTTTGACTTTTGGCACTTCAGACAGGAACTCAACTCATCCCCAAAACATATTTACAAACTATTTTCCAGTGGGACACTTTTCAATCAAGAATGTTTAAGTCACCTCTATTAATAAATTATACATGCAATCATAGTTTGCAGTCAACTTTAATTTGTAGATCCCACAGTTTTTTTCCTGGCTGGAACTTTGCTGTACTATTTGAGCCTAAGTGCTGATGCCATCAAATAGATGAGTCATTTCTCACACAGTTTATACATAACTTGCAGGAGTGGCAGGCCCAATGTGAAGTTGAGCCAGAAAATACAAGGATCCCAATGCATTTTACACCTTTTAAATAAAGCAGTTCAGACAGCTTGCAAATAATGCTGTCCCACTGCTGGTGAAATCAGGACAGTGAACTGCCCACATTTTGCAGCTCTGGGGCTGGAACAAGCAAGGAAGTGGAAAGGTCTTCAGAAGTTACTGGAGAGAAGCAGTCTTAGGAGTCTGAGATTGCTGGGTGGGCCACAAAATATTTGGGACAAGGGGTACTGGAGTGCCCATAGGACAACAATAAGGCTGACACAAGGCAAAGCTGCCCAGAGCACACGCATCTGTGAGACAGCAGGGTTCAGGAACAAGCATATCTTGCAAGTCAAGCAAGTGCTGGGATACAGGAGTGCTGCTGGGATAGAGCAACCTGATCTGTTAGTAAGCTCTACCAAATGCTTGCTGAACAAGTGCCCTTTTCTGTCTGGCAGCTGCTCTTACTAGGCATAAGAAAGGCAAGCGGGTCCCATGAAAGCACAGTAGGGAAAATAATCCCAAAAACAAAGTGTAAGCAAAGAGCAGAGCTATGCAAATATACAATATCCTCACCCTTTTGGACACTGAGGTTCAGTAATGTCCTCACACTCTTCTTCAACCCAGCTTGCCTCTCCTTAAAACAAATGAGTGCATTTTTAAGACAGTACATTCTTATTGATAAATGCAAGTTTTTCATTTTATTGGATGCTTTTAAAATTATATTATGCCCTTGCGCTTTTCATACAAATAAGGGTACATATAAGAAAGACTGTAGGAATTTGTTGAGGAAATTTACCTTTACAAACAGTATTATAATTGACACAGCAATCTTGATTTTCTACACAGTCATCTGAACAGGAACAATGATATTCTGGTCGTCTCTTCTCTCCACACCTGAATTTGTTGCAGCTCCATATATGGGCTAAAAAACAGACAAGAGGGAAGGATAGAACAATGACTAATATCAGTGTAAGTGCAGAATTATTGAACTGAGTGTTAAGTTCTATCTCAAATGTATACTCATTGACAAACAGTTCTGAGGTATCTCATGCATGCATAATATTACAAGCTTTGGCACTTTGGAAAACCATGGCTAAATAATCCAAGTGCACAGCCATCTGACTACAATTATGCAGTGTACAGCTATAAATATCACAGATCAAAGAGGTCAACAGAAATAATCCTTTTTACAGACCTCTTTAATTATGGTAAATTATGTGGGTTTAATCTGGTAGATGTATACTATAAAGAGGCACCCCAAACAACTCGCACAGAATAACCCCAAACTTGAGTCTGAATTTGAAATGCCTAGAAAACACTGAGCAGCAGTAACCTGTTCTGACTTGCATTGAAGTCAAAGGATTTTACCTGTTGTCATCAAGCACTCCAGCTTCTTTCACACCTCTTAGGCATAGGCATAACTCTGCCACTATTTGAGACTATGCACATAAGCTCACAGGAAAACCTACTGACTTCAGTTGCACTGCTGTTTTCAGTAGACGTTTGGGGTTTGTTTGTTTGTTTTCCTGAAGCAGATTGATATTTCTGAACAGAATCATCCAATACATTGTATCATATGAAGAAATCATATTGTTATCAGTTGTAAACACAAGTAGATCCTATGCAGTTAGTGAGGATTAACATGAATTTAACAACTGAGTGAATACTTAAGTGAAGGTCTTCACATAGACAAGAAAGCCAAATGTAAATGTTTGGGTATAGGACAGTCAATACATGATCTTCACGCACGCCTTCTTCGATTGTGGCTCTAGCTCTAGTTACATGATATTATCTGGAAATCAGAATTTGATTTTTCACTGATGCTAAAGCTAATAGATATTAAAAAAAAAAAAACCCAAACAACGACAAAAACAACAACAAAAAACCACACAACACACACAGGAAAAAAACCACCAAGCAATGAATTGCCATTCTTAGTGCTAAGACAAACTCTCCAGTTTGTTTTTAAGGAATGCTTTAAACTGAGGTAGAGTGGTATAATGAAACAAAGTGGAGAGTAAATCCCATACAACTATTCTGTAAGCAAAACACCTTTACACAGTTTAGAGGACCTTTCAATAATAGTCAGTTGAAGCAGGGATCTGATCTCAGTTTAATAGTTTGGTTTCAAAAGTCAATACTGAAATTTTTAACTTCAGGGTCAGACTACATTGATCAGTTTTACAAATACACATAAAGAGGAGTATGAAGAAAGATAGTTAACTGAAAAGAATGCTGCATGTGGAATACTAAGGCAAAACTAAATTAGAGAAAACAAGTCAAGTTCTGTCCTTAGTATTACTACCCAACACTAAAATCTTTCCCTGTAAAATTTCCCCATGGTATTTTTCACACCTTTGCCTATCTGACCTTTGTGTTCTGGCAAATGAGGAGAACCACTTCTCACTTCGCGGTCACTCTCTGTTAGTGCAAACTGTTTTGTCATCCTGCCTTATCCCAGAGGCCAGCACATGACCATGGCTTCACACTCAAGCTGCAGAGTAACAGGGCAGAGGGCCCAAATAGGTGGGTAAGGAACGAGAGCAGCTTTCACAGAGCTGCTCTGCCCTTTCCTTTTTTTTTTTTTTTTTTTTCTCTCCACACAGGCAATGACAGGAAGATGCAATATACAGAATGTACTTCTATTCCTGGCTTGCCTGAGAGTGTGGGAGCTGTCCCTGACACTAGGGACAATGCGGGTCACTGTTCTCTCACCCCCGGACAGAGAACAAAAGGCTGGCTCAGACGTCGAGTTCCATTTGTGCCCCCTCTTAGCAAGGGGGAGGGAGTCCCTCACAGCCTCTCTCTGCACAGGAGCTATAGGAAAGCCAGCCTACTGGCTGTGTCAGCTCCTACATAGTCTGGGGCTGGGTGAAACACAAGCTTGCTTTGTGTCTCACAGCTGCACCAGAGCCCTGATGTTTCCCCAGGAGTCCCCAGTATTGCCATCATCACTGCAACTCCACCCGTGGTTGCAAGGGAAAGAGCACAAACAGGGGGACACCACTGGCATGAGAAGCACCCTGCTGCTCAGCAGCCCACCACTTGCACTCACAGCCCATCTGGCAGAAATCAGGGGTGATGGGCACCTGACCACAACAGTGCTCACACACACAAAGCTGTCCCATGTCACAGAACAGGACAGTTCACCCCCATAGCTTTTTTCCATCCTTACCTGGTTGTATACATGTTTCCTGGTAATCTAAGCAGCAGTTTCCAAGCTTCACACAATCTTTATCACAACGGCAGCTTCCAAAGGTCCTTTCAAAGCAACGACCTTTGCAGGTTTTCACTGTAATATTGGAATAATGTTAGATGTCAGTGGCTGAGCCCAAGTCAGTCAACATGCAAAAGAAATTAATAAGGTCAACATGTGGAACAACACGGCTAGTCATTCCACAACTTATGGGACGTCTGCAGGAACAGTGACAGCCAAAAGAAAAGAAAACCCTTCATCCAACTCAGTGTTTACTTTCTCTTATTGAACAAAATTTTTTTTCATCATACTGAACACAGGGTTCTGTTCCTTTTTAGCAGGAACACAGCATTTCATTATTGGCAGAAACAAGTGAAACAGAAGACCACAACTCCAGTTGTCACTGTCTCTGCCTTTCTGCGTCACCAGAAGATACAAAGATGGTCATTCAGAACATGGAAGACCTCTGTCAAAGGAAATCTGAACCTAGGTTTTCAATAAGGGTGCCCTTAACAGTGAAATGCTCTTGCAGAGAACACTGATCTCCACTTTTGGGCCTGACAATTTCCACTTTCTACAAGTAAACATTAATTAGAATCTAGACTGCATTGGCTATGCTTGCAACTCTCCCATACTCATGCTCTGGTTGAATGTCTTCATACAAATCAGAGGAACAAAAGTTCCACATCCTGCAGTACCATGGTTAAGGTACTATCTCAAAACACAGAAGGGCTGTTTCAAACCAGACACAAGAGACATGAACTTGATTGTACTGCTCACTGGCTCAATGGTGATGTGAAGCATTAATGCTTAAGTAGCTGGTCAGGCTGTTTCATCCTGTGCAATCACCAGAAAGGAATGAGACAAATCCTTCATTCATTTGGTGCCTCTTCTCAAAAATCTCAAGGTATGCAGTATTAGGAAAATGAGATAATAATGAGCCAGTATGGCAAAGCCATAATAAAATGGGAATTCTTGTGGAAAATTCATAACCTGCATTTTGGTTAAAAATCATTGTGGGACAGTTTGTTAAACAAATCAACTTTGAAATCATTCTAGACAGTTGCTACCAAAGCAAAGTTTGATTTCTTAAAATATCATCCATAATCTTCTACCTGAATAAACTTCACCATTGAAAAAAACATTTTTCAGGACAGAAAACAGCCAGAGGAATTCCACCACATTTCCAGACTACAATTTTAACCAGTAAAAAATAACTTTTTCTCCCCCCCCATAATTGACTGGAAAAGATGAAAACCCAATGTTCCAGGACAACATGAAATAGAAATTGTTGGGGTTTTTTTTATAGTGAACTGAGAAAAAAAACAGCCATGTGACATCACCACAGTCACAGTTGAGATACAAGGAAGTTGCCAGACCAGACAATGAGTGCCAGGATCAGTTTACCTCCCATGTCAGCACACACAAGTACTGAGAACACCTGAGGTTTATTTCCTGGTATTTTCATTCCCCTGTAACTGAAACTGATTCAAGCAATGCATCCAATTCTCTTGCTGCAGTAAGAAAGGGTGGCATTCTGATAATATCAAAATTAATTTACAAAAATTTTAAAAAAAGCTCAGAAATATTACTAAAAGGCATATTTGTTACCATCTTTTGAACAGCTAGGCTTCAGGCCAAATATACATCCTAGGATTGTTGTTAACATGCAGACACAGAGTACCTGTGGGACAGGAAGGAAAAAAAAATAATATTCAATGACCACTGAATGGTTTTGTAAGTCCTCATTTTCTCTATAATGCTATATGATTGCACTGAAAACAACATGCAGACTAGGAGGCTGATTTCACTGCTTTCATAAGCAGTTTTCACTCACACAAGTAGTTATGTTATTTGCAATTAATTACTGTTGCATGAATATGAATATTCTAAAGATTGGGCCTATGTATTTCATGTCTTATCAAATTATTTCATGTATACCTGATGATATATTTCTTTCTCACAAATTAAAAAAAAAAAAAAAAATCAAGGTATTTCCAGTTACTCATATATAAATTTTATAGAAAGCTTTCTTTGTTCCACTTCTTCCTTCCTCCTAGGTTGTTCTAAGAAAGTGAAGTTTTGCCATTGACCACAGACTACAAACAGAAGGCATGGGCCTTAAGTGATACCTATAATTTTCTTAGGCAGGAAAACCTTTTCCCACTTCCTAGGATCTAGTTCATACTAGATGTTGGTCCACACCATGGTAAGCAACTGTGGGATGTCACGTAAGACTGACCAGTGTCTTACAGTGACCAGAAACTATGGCCCTGTTTATTTTGGATTTTGAATGCATACAAGTTATCAAACAAGCACCATATTGTCTTTGCCCAGCGTTTTACGGCAAGATCTAATGCCTACTCAAATACAGGGAAAGATTCTTTTTAACATCATTAAGTATTAGATGGAGAAGTATATATATTGTAATTGCAAATACAGTAATTCAAGAGTCCAAGAAAGCCAACAAGGTACTCATGATGGCTATTCTGTTCAACAGTAGAATGTAATAAGGTAGTTTGCCAAAAGTCCTGAAAGAGAAGGCACTTCAATGCAGAATCTCTTATTCAGGAGTATTTGGGGAAGTATGGGTAGGAGGAAACATTACATGTAATCTTTCCAGTCATTGTTTTCTGAGGAAAGATTGCTTTCAAGCAACACTTCAATAACTTCATGTACATGTCTATACAAAGTCTCTCCCTTTTTTCCTCCTAACAGCAAAAGCTGCCAAGTCAGTTTTTTTAGTATGATGCCTGAATCATGTTGTGATGTGCCAAAAAACTCATCCCATTTAAAAATACAACTAATTATTTCAAGGTTATTTATTTAAAGTCTGTACATTTAAGTAAAGAAAAAAAACCAAACAAAATAAAAACTATTTGTGCTGGTTTTAACAAATATACGGTTACACAGTTCACAATACAATTTTCTTCACTAAGCAGTTACTAGACAGTAAGAAAGCAATTTCTGGAATGTGTAGAATTGAAATTCAGATCTTATTCTGGATTTGTGAAGTGCAAATTATCATAAAACATGTTAATCAAGACCAAAAATATTACCTATGTAGCATTAATGAAAAAAAAGGAATAATATCTCAAGGGTGTATGTCAAGAGGATGGGACCAGACTCCTTGAGTGGTGCCCAACGATAGGATGAGGGGCAATAGGCACAGACTGAAGCACAGGAGGTTCCATCTAAACATGAGGAGAAACTTCTTTGAGGGTGCCAAAGCACTGGAACAGGCTGCCCAGAGAGACTGGAGTCTCATTCTCTGGAGACATTCAAGACCTGCCTGGACACATTCTTGTGCAATCTGCTCTAGGCGTACCTGCCTTAGCAGGTGGGTTGGACTAGATGATCTCCAGAGGTCTCTTCCAACCCCAACCATTCTATGATCCATTGACAGACTGGCCCTGATGAAGCTTTGGCTTATAATTCAATATCAGGCAAGTCTGGAATCAGATTATTCAATGCAAAGTCTGGCAGAGAAATAAGTACTTTTTGAGTTCAAATCTATCTCTGAATTGACAAGGAAAGAGAGAAAATAATAAAAAGAATTAGGAAAACGAGAAGTCAGGCATTACCAGTGCACTCAGAAACACTACAATGGATAGTAAAGTGCAAGTCTCCATTAACCCAGCTGTCAGGAATAACCACAACAGCAGAGTCTTGAACTTGCCTTTTTTTTTTTTTTTAAATCATAATAACATGTGCCATATCAAAGACATTTTCTGCTAAGTCAGTATCAAAAGTATTATCTTCCATGTAAATTATTCTGACCTTTGAAATCTTCCATATGAAATATCACCTAGATAAGAGCACATGCACAGCTAGGTAGGTAGCACATCAGAAGCAGGATATCAAAGCCCAGCAAAATCAGTGGAGAGCACAAAACCTGTTATAGTCTTTTTAACTTACATATTATTTGGAAATTACAAATTGGTTCGCTTGTTTTTAAAAAGCCAACTTGAGAACACTTTACTATTTCACGGCAATGATATATTGCTTGTCTACTCCCACCAGGTCCTGCTTCTAAGATCAAAGATTAGAACGTCCCCTGACATGTAACCACAAACACGCTTTCAAACAAACAACCCCCACACGTACTCTAAGAGCTTTATTCCAATATCAGCAAACAGCTACATCATCTATAGGACTTATGCCACCTAAGACATCCTTGTAATGAAAGGACATTACAGTGCCAGTAAATGGACTATTAATACTCCCTTATGGGGCTTCAATGTAGGTAACGCATGTTTAAACCAGGAATCCAATTGTGACACCAAATTAATATAAAAACAACATCTAAATAAAACCTATTTCAAAGTGGTAGCATTAAAATACTTCCCAACTAGAACTGATAAATCCTCACTAGAGTTCTCACAAATAATTCCTGAGATTTTGGCACCAAATGTTACCAAAAAAAAGAAAAAATCTAAATAAATAAATAAATCACGGTTTTGTATTGTATTCCAGATTTTCAGTTTTACACTTCCATTAACATAATTAATTCCAACAAGCAAAAACATGAAAGGATTATGTTCACTGGGGCATATGAATGTTCTTTTGGGTAGGAAATACTACAAAATGGTAATGCTACTTGATGCAACAGTGGAACTTGTGTTTCCTGCAAGCAATACTCCGGAAACCTCATAGAGTCACAAACCACGGCATACTACAAATCTTCTTCATGTCTCCACTACAAATCAGTTCTTCTCTCAAATTTCTTACATATACACATGGGAAAATACTGTCCAGGTTCTTACCATGTCCATCTACAATAAATGAAGATGTGGGAACTTCTATTGACTCATTACATTCAAGCCTTTGCTTTCTTAACATTAGTCTCACTAGCTTAAATTTTAGTCTTGAAAATATTTTACTGCAAAATACTAAAGCTTCCCAAACACACACTTTTTTTTTTACCTTCTTCTCTCTTCAATGCTCAAAAGAGAAGCTTCACAAAAATGAGGTAAAGCATTTGACAATGTTCTGGGGCAGTCAACTTAAGATAGTGGGCTATACCATGTAATTGCAGCTTAGAGTTTAAGGCTTGGAATCAAAGCTTTATCTCAAGTCTGAATTACTTCAGTCACGTGGATATTATCCACACAAATGTTCAGCTGGAACAACATGGAGCAACTATTACCGGCCAAAAGCAGCAGCAGTCCTGACTAGACACAGCAAGAGGTGTTACACTAGTAGGTGACCTATTGTCAGTGCAAAAACTCTAAGACTATCAGCTCTGCAGATGACAAGGAATGTTCAAGCTAGCTTTAAATGTCACCCAGGTACAGAAAGCCATCTCACTGCTGCAGCCCAAATGTGGACTAATTCACTTTGCTTCTTGCAAACTGCGGCAGGCAGGCTACTAATATTACCTGAATCATCTTACATGCATGTAGCTCAGATTTGCGATGCTTCAGTCTGCTGTGTAAAAAATATATATTTTTTTAATCTATCTGAAGACAAGTAGCTGTATATGTAGTTTAAGATTTACTATTAGGAAACTCATTAGAACCCTGCAGCATTCTACTGCAAGCACCAAACTCTAATCTCTAGCTACTACCGCACTGTCAACCTAACTCCTGCCTTCAAGGTTTAATCTGCCTTCTTAAGCAAAAGGAGAAACTCTTACCTGTTTTCCGTCTCCTATATTCTTCTCCTCAAAAGAGAAAGCAATAGCTCAGAAAAAGGTGCAATTACAAAAGAATATAGGAATCCAACATTTAGTAGGAAGGCAAATAAAATTGAAGAACCTGGCCTTGTTGTACACAAAAGCAGCACATGAACTTTCTGTGGTCTGTAACTTGAGAGATTGCTAGGACAAAATGTCAGATTTGGTTTTAATATAATATCTGAGAAATGTTTTTAAACCAACACGGTAACAACTGCAGGGAAGAAAGTGTCCCTTTTCATTTTAAAAATATTTTTTAGAAAGTTTGTTTTGGAATCAAGAAACATTGTCATCTAGGGATGAATCTCTGTCCCATCACTGCTTCCTTTATGTGGGAGGAAGCAATAAAAGCTTTGTTTTGTAAACATTATAGTGGCTGGGAATAGGTGGTTCAGTGTCTGGAAAACTGCAATTCTGAAAATATTTCAAAAGCCTTTTGAGCTGGGCAGATGGAAATATGATAACATGGTTAGAGAGCAGATCATTTCCATCACCCATCTCTAGAACTGCAGCTGAAGATAATTTCTCTGCAGTGGTTCTGGGGAGCTGGTGGAGGGGCCACAGAGCCTGCAGGCACATAGGCTGCAGACACCAGATCCTAAGAAGAGTGGTCAACTGTACAGGTCTTAGAGACATAAAAAGAAATGTCTTACCAGCCTTAGGTATCATATTTTACTCTTCCTTTACACAGCCAGTGCTACCACCCCTTCCTTTTCACTCTTCCCTAGCTCTGTCTGCCTCTCCTACTCCCTCTCTTCTATTCTGCATTTTCTTTGCCAAAGAATGCGTTGATATTTCCTCTAAGCAATAATCATTCTGAATCAAGTTTCTTTCTGCATTGGTCTTCCTCACTCTTTACCTACCATGTACTCAGTTGTTTTCCATCTGCCTTTCTTCATCCCTAGTGCTCCATGGCCAACAAAACTTGGCACTCCAAGGTTTCAGGCACATCCATTAACAACAACACAATTAACAAAGCAGCAACACAAAGCAACGGTTTTCCATTCTAATCTCCATGATTGACTCTCACAGTTGTGTCATGTCTATCCATGAAGGGAGAATGTCTCAACTGGGTCTGTAATGCCAGTATTACAAAAACCCATGGAATTTTCCAAAACCACTGGAATCTGTGAAGACCACACTACGTTTTCACTGTTTCGTGCATGTAGAATAGATGACTAATGACCTGGACCTTAACACTGAAATACCTTTGAGAAAGAATCTCATCTGCATAAGTGTAAAGAACATAGTAATAAATAATTAATTTCAAGTAAGAACAGAGTCACTTTCTGTCTTTAAAAAGGTATTGTTAAAAAAGCAGAAAGCACACTGTACAGAGAAGAAGCCTTATCCACACTTGCCAGAGGCAGCATAATGCTTGTAAAAGTTACTTTTAAACAAGGATAACCCTGCTCCCCCACCCCCCAACGGCTCAGTTTTACTCAAAAGCATGCGATACTTAAAGACTACAAAACTGAAAGGAGGTGAATACTTCACTCACACCAGCACAGCTACATAGCTAAATAAATAATATCAAAAACAACACCACCACTACCACACAAACAGCAACAAAAAAACACTTATCAGCACTAAAACAAGTACACCACTTCCTTCTTGTACCACTCATTTCTTCCTTCCACATTTGTAAATATTTTTATGCTCTTCAAAGCCTTACTTCTGTTGATCCACATTCCACACTTAGGACAACGAGGACCTGAGAGCCTCAGCAGTTCTCCTCCTCCTCCTGGGCTCTAAGATACTGAAGGTGACTGAATTATGCTCAAGTTAGTGGATGGAAAAGCTGGAACTTAAACCCAAAACATTTTCAGAGCTGAAAAGACTCACTCTAAAAACATATATGGATTATTGGTTTTCTTCTTAAAACAGCACGCAGAATGTCTACTCTCTCTGCTTCTATTTAATGTTCAAGACTGTTATTACATACTATTGCAACCTAACATGATTCAAAGGACAAGAATGTTCTAAAGGTAGCTCAAGCTGCTGAAGGGTATTATAAAAAGCCTTCACGGAGCTTACCAAAGAGTGATAACTGTTCATTCAGCAGAAAATTATGAGAAGACCTTGTACTATAGCTCTCTGAATACTTTCCAAAACTATTCAACATCTGTTTTTTAACAAGAAAGAGACAAAAAGATACAGAGGTAGCATCTGGCAACTAGGATCTAAAATATTTTTCTTATTTGTTGCTTGTCCAACTGTATAGGTACATATTCTCCTGGAAGGCAACAACACATGAGATGTTGTCAAAGCACACACATTTTACCCCATCTGGTTTGTTTTTCAGTGTATTTTATGTCATAGGAGAATTTAGAGATAAACTGAAGTGCAACTATATGCTAGCCACAGAGAAGATGAAATAAAACTGCTTAAATTCCCAGAAAGCAGATAGCAGTTGATTCTGCTATTTAATCAGCAGGTAGGTTTCTTGTCAAAACCTAGGGATTGACAGGATGGAAAACTGATGCTGATTTATAAGTATATAATGTACTTTCAAACACAATTCTTTATTCAGCACAGCAGACTATGAACACAGAACAAAGACAACCGCATGCCACCTGCTTTAGTGGCATGCACATGGGAATGCAGTTACATAGAGAGAAACTGTCAGTATTATGCCAACTCAAAACTGTTGTCCAAACAAGCTGCACTTGACCCATGAATAAAAATCAAAACTGGAGAAGAAAATATGGCCTTGAGCCACTTTGATGCTCTTCCTATTCCAAAAATCAGTTTTCAAGAATAAAGCTAAAGCTGTTCCAACTAGCACTGTCATGAGAGTTGTAGTAATAACAGCGTAAATGGGGACTGCCTCTACTGTATGCTGATAATATCACCAAATATACCAAGTAAACCTATATTCACCTCCATTTTTTGATGACAGATGCTGTTGCTACTGCCACCATGACAGCAACATTAGGCTGAGCAGGCAGACACAACGAAGTGAAAAAGCAAGTGAAGAAATCCTGTAAAACGCTAAGAATGTCAAAATGTCCAAAAAAATCACAGAACTACAAAGCAGTATGGGAAGAAGATTAAACAAATCAAGTTTCAAAGCCATTCACTATGGGTCTTTACTAAGCACACTGGTATCAATCATAGGCATATCTGTAGCCCTAAACCATTTGCCCATTTTCCCAAAACAAAAGCCAAAGCTGACAGAAACCATTATTCACCTCTGCACCCTTTGAATACAGTCCCTGAAAAAACAAAAGGCAAACTACCAAATTCTGACACTTCACAACATGGAAACAAATTTCAGCCAGAAAAGGACTCAAAAACTGGCTCACTGGACCACACCAGGGATAAAAAGCACAATGAAAGATAACTGGCTGGGCTTGATTATTGACTTTTGTACAAGCAGCTATAACAGCATTATATTCTCTGTTATACTATGAACAACAAATAACCTTTAACACAAACTTGTACCCCAATACTACCACATATTAGAAATCACTATATAGGTCAATTTGCAGAACTGGGACAAGGTTCACACTCACTTGAGTTTCTTCAGAAATGCAAATATTTCATCTTTTCCTATTACTTCCCTTTTCTCCTTAGCTAAATTATTCACTATTCAACAGTTAAACAATAGCCTATTTGCCAAAAGTCCTTACTTACACTACTTTCCTTTGCCCTCCACCACATCCCATTCACAACAAAATCTACTGCTGCCTTATAAGGATCCTTAAAGGAAACTTTATACAGCTGATCTTTACAGCACTTGTGCATGAAAATATTTTTAGCTTCTCAGTGCAGAAAATATGTAATTTTCTTACATTGTTTTGATATCTTTCCTGGCCTGTTTTCAAATTACCATTCCAATATTGATCATTATAAAATATCTTCTCTGAAAGTCATACATTCTACTATTTCATTCAAATGGGACACTACTGAAATGCAACACATTGCCAAATTCTGTCAGACAAAACATTCCTTAAAACAAGTATATATCCACCATGCATAGCATACAGTCACCATGATGTTTGCCAATACATTAATTTAATTAATATATTCATTTCCAACATTGGCTCCAATGTAAGAAGCTTTTCACAGCTTTCATGTTTTCAAAGCCTTTAATTTGCTTCTCTCCTCCTTTCAGTTGAAAGCAACAGAAGCGTAGCTCCCATGGTAGCTCAAATCAGAACAATTCACTCCTTGTGTAAGACTAGTGATATTAGTGAAAGAATGTCAAAGGAAAAATTTTAAGAGCAGGGGTTGGAAGGAAGCCTTGCATAATTTTTATACCGTTGGCCTTGCCTGATACCTAACAGTTTTAGCACAGTAACTAAGTTGTTCTGAATTCAAGTTAAATAATTATCTCTACAGAAAGACTATACATTTAAACTATTAATATGTTCCTTATTATTTTAGAATCAGAAAGCCATACATGGTGGTGGTGTTCTGACCAAGAGCACACAGACCCCCTCCCAGGAGTTTGGCTGCCTGTGCTTGGGGCCAGCTCTACAACACTGTTTCAGCTGTTGACAGCACTATTTGAGAAACCTCAACCAGCCTTGAAGACAGCTCTTCAAGAACAAGCTAGCAGAAGCTTCAGCAGTCACCCCTCACCTTCTTTTAGCCAGGTCTTGCCTCTGTCCCTGCCTGAGCTGTGACAGAGCCACGCTGCAGTCAAGTCCATCCTGGCCAAGTACTCAACCCTGACCCTAACTCACAGACTTTACTTCCTTGACCTTGGACCTGTCTCATCACTATATACTCATCTGGCAATCTAGACTATTGGTTGAACCTGGTTAGCATCCCCAAACCTGCTTTGCTCACCTTGCTTAGGTACGGTGAGACTGTCACTTTTCAATGAGGCCACTGCCTGTGTCTGCCTTGTCCCTCCTGGACACAGTTTTACTTTCTCTTTCAGCACTACCTGCCATCATCTGGTGCCTGACATGTAGACTGTTACTGCAAAACTGAAGAAATGTGATGAAAGCTCTAAGGCATGGATTGAGTCAGAGCTCTAAATGCTTGAACAGGAAGTCTGAGCACACATGACACTAATCATGGCCCCAGTCACTCATTTGTCTTACCCAGATGGACCAAATGGCTGATCCTAGCATACTACAGCCCAATCCATCAGCAGATGGTCTATACTCAAATTCCTGGGCTCAACGTGGATGTCTTCAGACAGGTAATGAGCCAGCAGTGTTGACAGAGGCACACAAGTCACACAGCCTGATGTACTTCAGCCTGTAACAAGCTTTGCACTCCAGCTGGAGTCCAGGAAGCCAGGAGCACCCACACACTGCACTGAGGGATGACCAAAACCTTCCGGGTGGCTTAAATCCTCCAGCTCAGCTACATAAGAGAGAGCATCCTGCAGCCTGTCTGGAACTCCACACTGTTTTGTCTATGATGAATACGTAAACTGCCCAGATTAAAGCAAGCTGAAGTATGCTTAGCAAAGTCACAATCACACCTTTGACCATGACACAGCCACACCCAAGGTCAACCTAGCTTGTCAATAAAATTTAAAATGAATTCCAAGTAAAGTTATAAACAAAGGCGGTCCCTAATCTCCCTTGAAGATTTTTATACAAGGTTTGGGCACAAACACTTTCCTGCCATTGTCTTTACTCACATGAGTTACGTTTATTCCCAAGCCTGTCTGACGAGCATAAAGGGAAAAATCCACAAGTTTGGAAACAGCTTTCTGGGCAGCACTTCCCCAGGTAGTCAAGACTGCACTGCAGCAACTGCAGAAGACAGATGAGTTCATCCAGTGATCACACTACTCTCAAGAGCCCAAACCCGAGAGCAGAACAAGCTTTTGAAGGGTCTGGGCCAACACACAAAACAAAACAAAAAAAACACAAACAAACCTACAGCTGTCTCCAAAATCCTGACATGGCACACCCCTCTTTCCCTGTATGAGCAGAGAGCAGCTATGGGTTATTTCAGAAAGAAATGATGAAAAATTTTCAGCACTCACATAAAATACCTTGACAGCCAACAGATATCTCTTCTATAGTTAGACTCTCTCCTGACTGCAGTAATAGCAGATATTAATTGAGAAGAGATACTCTCCCTTGGACCGAGGCTGTCTCACTTATTTGTGATTTATGGTAGTTTATGATTCAGACCTCACACACTAAAATTAATATAGAGACTAACTGACAACTAGAAACAGATTTATAGAATAAGGCTAGAAGGGATCTCAACAGGGTTTAGTCCAATCTCCTGCCCAAAGTTGGGTCAAAACCAAATTCAGACCTGGCTACTCATGGCTTTGTGCTGTTAAGTCTTGAAAACTTCAAGGGTGGAGACAACACAACCTCTCTGTGCAACCTTTTCCAACACTTCATTATCCTCATAGTGATTTCACCCCCTATATCCAGTAAGAACCTCAGTTGTTTCAATTTATTGCCATTGTCTCATTTTCCCCACTGTGCACACCAGTACAGAGCCTGGTTCCATCTTCTTGATGACATCTGAGGTGTGGGAAGGCTGCTGTTAGGTGTTCCTCACCCAAGCCACCTGTTCCCCAAGCTGAACAAGCCCAGGCCCCTCAACCACTCATCACAGGAGAAGAACTCCAGCCCCGGGCCACCCTGATGGCATTCTGCTGAACTCATTCTTGTTGCACTGATATTTCCTGTACTGGAGGTCCCCAGCCTGGACACAGGATTCCAGGTGGGACCTAACAAGTGCTAAGTATAAGGAAAGAAAAGACCTCTCTTGTTTCACTAGTCCCAGGGTGCAGCCCAGCACACTTAACTTTCACTGCTAGATAAAAAGACAACCAAGATCAGTGGAGAGGCTCCGAGGATATCACAATAGTGGTAACCTTCAGCGGCTTCAGTTCACAGATGATTACAAGGCCTTGTCCCACCTACTGCCTCAGTCTGATCCTCAGGCCCATACAGAGTTCACTAACCATCTAAAAGAAAAAGCAATCAAACCTACAGGAGGGCAACCGCATATCCTGGATGACTTCTCACTGCATCCACAAAACAGAGCAGCTTTCTGGGAGTATGAACCAAGAGTTACACTGTCTTAATTTGTTGAGTAAAACTATTTCAATTCACAGGTATCATACAAGTACTAGCTAACCTCTCAGTGAATTGCAGAAGGCAACTGAATAAAATAAAGTTTCAGAAGACTTCTTAGTGTTTGGCACATGCATAAAACACTAGTCTTAAAAAAAGGACTGGACTGCCTTAATGAAAAAAGTACAAGGAAAAAATAATCCCAGCCTTACAGAATATTTCCAAGTGTTTTACCACCACATTTTTTAAAAATTCACAATTATCATCTTTATGCTCTCTGAAATGCTTGAGTTATTCTCTTTAGAGGACACTAACACACTTTCAATGTCTCAGCCTGGACCTTACCTGGATTTTTTTTATAATTCTTTTTCTCATCAGGAATTCTCCAGTTGCAAAAACTCCTTATAAATTTTTCTAACAAACGCGTCAGTTTAAATGAGTTTTCCAGTTCTGACAAAGAAAGCCTGAAGCTGTCAGAAAGAAACACTGCCTATTTTTGTTACTTCTTCCTCAATGTTTTGGCTGTTATAAATGCATGGAAAATGTTGTTTTAATGGAACGAGTGAATCAGACCAAATGCAAAGCCTGACAGTCATTGTCAGGTCGGAATAGAAAACCTCAGACCTAAGCAAGAGTTACACTGCTCTTAAGCAGCAGGATGCTGCTCAGTCACAAAACAGCAACGGGTGAGCCTGGAGAGACCACAAACAGGCAGACAGCTCCTTGGGCTTCAAGGGATAATGGCATGAGCTTGGAAAACTGGCAAGACACTAAATGAAAAGGTGTGCACAGACATTAGATAAATGGATGAAAGGATCACCATGTCCCATGATTGCTCAAAGATGGATGTTTTAATTCTGTTGCCTCAGGGAAGCACCATGGGTTAATGAAGCCCTGTTGGTCTATCCCACCATTTCCAAAATCCTCCCTGCGCAGCAGAGACAGAAGAGCAACCCGTATGGTATGAAAACCTACGGCAGAACTTAAAGTTATGCCTGCCACAACACACGCTGTTAGAAGTGGAGGTAACTCTATAGCACTTCTTACCTGCCTACATCCTCCCTCAATCAACACACATTCAGCTAACAACCAAGTACTGCCACATAACACAGAGGCTTCTGGAGCAACCAACAGAACCCATGGGTAGACTCTACAGAATACAACCTTTTGTGCATGGGAATTCTACAGCTTGTCTCTAATTGAGTACAGTCAGCTCATGGACGGAAGCTGGGAACATCTAGGTTGTGTTCATGAATTGTGCAAACATCTATGAGTGGCGACCACACGGATAGGGAAGAGGGGAATGCAAACCAGTCTGTGCTTTCCAGGAAAATGAAAAAAGTAATTCAAGTATTCTCTGATCACCAGAAATGCACTCGTCAGTTTTTACAAAAAATTCAACATAGAAGAAAAACTGGTTTGGGGTAAATTTATCTACCCAAATAAAGAAAGCAACAGTGCATACAACTAAGGTAAATGCAGGCAAAGAGAGTTTACTTATGGCTAGTCACTTATGGTTTCACATTGCCCAACCCAAAACACTAAGCACAGGGACAATATCATCAATGCATTATAAATGCACTGGCTTATGAGAAACAACAAACTTACATTTTTGTCTCTGGTTTTCCACTTTCTAACATATTCTTGTTCTACTCAATCCAATATCACCTGCAGTATTTACAAAGTTTTTCAAGTTCTCACTGAATGTTATAAATTATCTCAGTGTCTGCAACAGCCAAAAACAGTATTGCATGGTTGTTTATATTTAGAAGTTTAAAATTATTTCTGTATAGTTGACGTATATTTCACTCTGACACGTCAGTCAGCACAGGATGAAGGTTTTGCCAATTCTCAAGGAAGAGCAATGGTTTGGAAAATAAGGACTTAATTCAGAGGAATAAGTAACTGCAAACCTCTTAACTCATGCTGAACTCCAGTCTTTAAGTGGCTATGCATCTCTAATAATTATGTGGCATTAGAGCCTAAAAAGCTCCAAGCAACAATAGGTTTTGAATAGCATGTAATTATTTTCCACTATTACTACCTATTTCTAAGCCTGAAAAAAAAGCTGAGCTGTTTTCACCATCCAACTGTGATGGTTTTTATGGCACAACCTCAGCTCCCCAGAAGATAAAGTAATGACACAAGCTACAAACCACTATCTTTATTTAAGAGGATTTTTCATCAAAATAGTTGCAAATAGTCTCCTACATGACAACTACCATAGACCCTCATGAATTTTGGTATTTTTCTTATAATGTTCTGACAAACTTTGACATACAACTTAACACACATCATGCCAGAAAGTACATCCAACATGTAGTCACTATGATACAGTAGATGGCTTGTTTGAAACAGTAACCAGATGGCAAAGCTATAGGTAAATTTGGAAAGGCATCTTGATTATATATATATAAAGTCTGCTGCAGCTCCACTGAAGCTTCCTTCCAAGAATGCTGCCGTTCTTTTACCTTAATAATGATTTTAGCCTCACAATGATCACTCTAGGCAGTCTAGAAGTTCTTATTTTCACATCTCTACAGGAAGGATAATTACAATACAGCAGAATGGCTAAAACTGGAAAGTGACCTACCTGCTAACAATGGCTTTGGCCACCAAGGCCTTCACACCAGGACCGAAAGGGGCTCCAAGTAGCACTTGGAGACAAACTTTGAATCCACAGTGCTTCAAATTCAGTGACATGCATGTTTTTACACTGCTGACATCCTTTCAGCTCTTGAGCTCTTTTTAGCTTTTCCAGACATAGCTTCCTGTTTTAACCCGGTTTTGTCTTCCCCAATGTGCCCCCATGCCAAACAGTTAAAACCACATGATAGAAAATGGGACAATCATTAACACTACAAAATAATTGAGACGATTCAATCCTGAGTGCTGCCAAAAGAGTAAAACAAACGGAAAAATTACAACCCCCGTCTTGAGGCAGGTCGCTGTCTATGAGCAATAATGTAAGCGAAAGCACCACACTTCTGTCCAAAGCCAACTCTCGTGGCAGGATGGACAGGAGGCGTCCCCAGCACCACTGCCCCTGGCTTCCCGAGGAGCCGCTGGTGCCGAGGGCGGCTTCTCCCTCCCGATGCCGCTCCAGACCGGCGGGACAGACTCCCCAGGAGGGTCTGGAGGCCCCGCCATGGGCTACTCTCTTGTCCCTAAGAGGCCGAGGAGACACTTGTCCTCAGCCCTGCGGGGCGAAACACCTGCCCACAGCCGCACCGCTCCCTCCCACACTCGCCGGCGAGGGGAGCCCCGGGGAAAGCTGCCAGCCCTTACCAGGGAGAGTACTTTGTAGGTGTTGGGGTCCTTGCTCTTGCTTCCCGGAGCTTTCTCCGGCTCCTCAGCCACCTCCATGGCCGGCAGCATGGGCACGGCCGCAGCCTGCTGCCCGCCGTCGGCCGCCCCTATCCCATCGACACAGTCCTCATGGCCCTTCCCCGCCGCTTGCTGCCCGTTGCCCTGCATGGTCCCCACAGCTCTGCTCTCCGCCCGCCGCCGCGGCTATTAATAGCGTGGCAGCCCGACCCCGCCCCTCCCGGGAGTGCGGCCGCCGGCGGCCCCCGCTCCCCCCGCTGGCACCCCCGCTGGCCGCGGCCAAGCAGAGGGAGCGCGCTGTTCTCCCACACACTCCCTCCCTCCTTCCCTGCCTGCCCGTTCGTCTGCCTCCCACCTCCCGCCCCCTTCCTGCAGGTGAGGGCGGGCCGCGGCCACCCCTGCCTGCGGGCCAGAGACGCGGGGCCCGGGGCCAGCGGAGGTGCGGCGGCAGCTCGCCGTGACATCACGCCGCTCCAAAATAGCGGCCGGGGGAGGGCGCCGGGCCGTGTTTACCAGGGAGCGCGGAGAAACTTTCCGCTGCCCGACCCCCGCCGCGGGAAGCGGGCGGAGGCGGTGGCGCGGCCTTCCCCGAAGGCGCCCGGCGGCCCCGGCGGCGGCACAGGTGTTCGCGGAGGAGGGAGGTGCCGGTGCCGCCGGCCGCACGCTGCCAGCCCCTGGTGCGTGTCTGCAACCCCAGCTCTGCTCACCGCAGCTGGGCTTGCCGGCTGCCGGGCTCCTCCGCAGGCTGAAGGTGCTTCTCTCCGCGCCTGCCAGGCTTCACCCCTCACGCCCACGGAAACCCGCACACGGGGCATCGGGCCAGCCCGGTACCCGCACAACCGGAGCAGGAGCTCAGCCGGAGGCTTCAGTGCACTTCTAGGGGACATTTCTCGTCGTTTGGGGTGACTTTGGGCTCCCTGCCTCCAGACCGTGCTCAGGGGGTGTAGTGGCACAAGGATGAAATTCGTAGTTGGGTACCCTTCTGGGTCTTGTATTTAGACACCATGTTGCTCCACTTTATCGCCTCGTGCTTATTCTCACTAAATGCAGCCCCACTCTTTGGCAAGGATGAGGAGCGCTGTTGGCATTTTTACCGACTCTGTCTGCTCGTGGGGAAAGCCACTTGGGTCAGTGTGTGTGGTACAGATGTTACTGTGGGGCCTGAGTGTACCTTACACCTGCTAGCTCCAGGGAATGTGTTACTCACCGTTTCTCTGAGAGATGTAAGAGTGTTCAGTAGCATTGAGACTTACGAAGTATGCTTAAACTTCCTAAAATAATCTAATTTTCCATTATCTCTTAAATTGTTATAAGATGTATATTGACATTAGACTTTTAGTTCTAAGGTGACAATGATTTTTATTTCCTCGGGTTTGAGGAGTCTATGGCAGATTTATTTTAGCTGTCAATGTACTCAGAAAAGAGTGGCACTTCCATAGTTTCTGGCAAAATCTGTATTTTCTGTAATATAGCTACAGTGAAATGAAAATTTCCTTTGGAAGTGATTTTGATCCCTGTCAAAATGTGGTTGCTCTGTTTTCTATTTCAGCTGACTTGCACAGTCAAGCTGCCACTGCAATTTTCCTTTAAAAATAATTGTAAACATACAGCATTTCTATAACTGCTGGTCTGTAGTGCTGCTGCAGCTCACAGCATGTTGAAGGTTACTGCAGAGCTGCCTGCATATCCCTGCTGTCATCTGATGAAGTTCCATAGATGCAGTCTTGAGAAGTTCTACACTAATATTTCACTTGAGTGCAAAGAAAATAAAAAGGCAAGAGACTGTGAGAACTAAGCTCTTAAGCCTACAGTAAGAGCCTCGTTTATTCCATTAATGCGGCATTTCAAACAACTGTCCAGCTGAGCAGCCAACTTATTATATGTTCAAGGATTTTGACCTTTGAACTATTACAAAACTGTAAATTGAACACTGATTGCCTGATAATTTTAGAACGCTCATAAAAACTGACATAGCCAAATTGGTTTTGATGATGTTTTGGTTTTGGGGTTTTTTGCTTTGTTTGGTTGGTTTTAGTTAATGTGGTTTTAATAACCAACACAACAAGGGGCAGTAACAACCTCACTTTTTTTTTCCCCAAAAATGAAAAGGCAGTGCAATCACGTGGTTTTAAGTTAAAATATTACCTGTCTTTCTGTTTTCAGTCACACTGGCAGAAAAGAAAATGCCTTCTGCCCCCCAAAAGAAAAAGATCAGAGAAAATTAAAAGCTTTCAGGTGTTTGATTTGGTTTGGTTTGGTTTTACAAATAATGAAAACTTAATTTTTCATGTTCATGTTTTCATATGTAGAAATATGTTTTCTGATTTCTACTTGACTTATTCTTAAAATTAATTACCTTCCTTGTGTAAGTCATCCAGTCAAAAGTTTGAATAGTACATGCTATGTACTGATGATTCAATGGAAATTATTAATAACTACATTGCAGACAAAAATGTATCTCTTTTTCCATAGAAAGAAAGGATATTCTGCAGCTGGAACTAACTTCTGAGTTGTTTGTTCAGTAACTATTCACTAACAGTTACTTTCCTATGTGCAAGTAGTCATGAAACACCTTCAATTTTATCATTTCTTTCTGTGTCAATACAAACAGTTAAGGTGCTTCAGGCTAAGTGTGGATAATAATTAACCAGTGTGGAAAATAATAAGGCTACCAGTGAGAAGTA
Organism: Streptopelia decaocto; assembly: GCF_964273445.1. Taxonomy (NCBI): domain Eukaryota; kingdom Metazoa; phylum Chordata; class Aves; order Columbiformes; family Columbidae; genus Streptopelia; species Streptopelia decaocto. The sequence goes on from NC_138656.1 coordinate 63,097,888, forward strand.
CACTCATTTCAGCTGACTGACAGGGTGTCAAGCTACTCTAGACAAGAGGAGAATGGAAAACGAGAAAGGACTAAGATTTTATGCTGAAGAAATCAGATTAAAAGTCTTTTCTGTCGAATACTGCAAGAAGAGATTAAACATTTCCAATGTTAAACCTTCAGAAATCTACAGCTGCTTGATCTCTTTGGGAGGAAATTGTTAAATAGCAGTCGATACCATTTTAACAAATCCGTGACAAAAGCAATCATTTTGCAATGAGTTAAGTGCATGGGTTACTGAGTTTGCAAATCCAAATTCCAAAGGGTTGGCTGTGGCTATTTCAACAGAGACCAGGAAGCCTCTGAGGAAGCCAGGGCTGCTGCCAGCTCCAGCTGTGACTGAAACAAGCTGTCTCACCAACTGTCAAGGGACAACAGCATGAACACCAGCTGTGTTTCCAGACCTTATCTGTAAAGAGAGTCATCAGAGGTTATAAATTTTAATTTCTCGTTCAGCTGATCGTGGATTCAGGGAAGACAAATGAACATAAATTATATAGTAGGAGAGAAAGCTAAACATATGGAGTTTTCCACACTGCTGCATCTCAGAGCTTGTGGCACTTGTGACTTACATTTTTTTATCTCAATAAAATCTCCACCAAATGTCTGTTTCTTAGAAAGACCAGAGCAAACACCAAGTACATGCATAACCCTCATCTGACCCCAGTTTGTCAGGTGGCTATGGCACCAATAGGAGCTATGGGCTAGCGACAGAGGGTGTCAGCTGCACCTTGTTGCATGAGTGGACTGTCCACTCACTCCAGCCAGTGTGGAGCCCCTTGCTGCTCTTGCAGCAGGGAGACAGGCTGAGTTTACAGGCAGAGGAGCACCATCCTGCGAGGCTGCCTGTGATAATCCACTCCAGGCTGGCTGGGTCTTGACCCTTCAATTGCAGCATAAATCTTCTCTCAGTGGTTGGTGGTTGTGGCAACTATTTCATGTTGCATTGTCTCTAATGCTCAGCAAAATTTCTGTAGCCATAAAAAAAGGCCAGAAGCTCCAGACTAAAAGCCTGAAGCTGCTTGTTAAGGAACATTGCTGCTTAGTGTAACACTGGACTCTTCACCTCAAGGGAGCTAATGAAGCTCTGTCTCTTGGCTCCTCCTGTGAGGACTTCTCTGGAATTGTTGCATGAGAGCTGCATTGTAAACTCTTCTAAAAATCAATGGAAAATTAGCAATTACCTTAGTTTTTTAGATATCCATATAAGGAGTTTTGTTTAGCAAAGTATGTCTAAAACTTTACAAAAATGGAAGAAGTCCTTAGTAAAACGGACAAGTGAAACTGGAGGTATGTCTGAAACTGTTTTATTGTGTCTGACAGGAATGCCTAAAATGAAGTCAAAAATCCCATGGCATTTATGGGCACATAAACCATGTAGAGTGAACTGTGTTTTTTAGATTTATATCTGTAAAACCAGCATCAAGGGATAGTACATAGCTGAGCAAAGATCCAAGACACAAGAGCAAGGTAAAGTTTCAAGACACACATTGCAAGGCTTGGATTCTGAACTTTCCATCAAGATGTCTCTTTGTCAGGAAAAAACTTAGAGTGGCTTTATAACAGCTCATTCTATAATCTGTTAATTTTGCTCCAGTTGTTCTGGTTTCAGCTGTAATAGAGCTAATTTTCTTCCTAGTAACTGGTGTGGTGCTGTGTTTTGGATTTGGAATGAGAATAATGTTGATAACTCACTGATATTTTTGCTGTTGCCAAGGAGACCAAGACATTTTTCAACTTTCAGCTGCCAGTGCACATAGAATATGGGAGGGAGCATAACAGGACAGCACCTAGATTGACATCCAGGCTGGCCAAAGGTGTATTCCCTACCATTAGTGTCACGCTCAGTATAAAAGCTGGGGAAGAAGAAGGAAGCGGAGGACATTTAGAGTTACAGTATTTGTCTTCCCCAGTAACCATTACAGTTGGTGGAGCCTGGCTGTCCTGGAGATGCCTGAACACCTGCCTGCCCATGGGCAGTAGTGAATTAATTCTTTCTTTTTCTTTGCTTCTGTGCACAGCTTTTGCTTTGCCTATCAAATGGACTTTATCTCAATCCACAAGTTTTCTCATTTTATTCTTCTGACTCCTCCCCCCATCCCACCAAGGGAAAGTAAGTGAGCGGCTGCGTGGGGCTTAGTTGCCAGCTAGAGTTAAACCACAACACTAATCCAGTGGTTTCTTGAAGACCTGAAGAGTTCATTCAGTGCTGCTTCTAGTGAGATTAAAAGCAGCGCTTACCAATTTGAAAGGAGTCCAGAATAAAGCAATAATGTAGGCAATGTAACATCCACTGCAGCTAGCTGGTGATTTAAAGAAGATAAAACATTCTTTCACAGGTTAAATACTGTGTTACAATTTAACCTAGATAAATAAACAGAAGGCATACTTGTGTTCTCATCCATGTTGGTCTCTGCACAATATAGACATGCTACAACCAACTCCTCTGTCACTTCCTGCCTTAAAACAAATTTCTTCTAAGACGTATCTAAAAAGCTGGTGATCCAGAAGGTGACCTATATAGAAAGACCTCTGTGAAATTATATCAACTAACTCTCCTCTGAATCTGTTAGATATATTCCTAGGGCCCAGCCTCACCTCCCTAGATCACAATGAGAAATCCCCTTACAACTCACTGGTTTTTAACAACTCAGAGTGATCAAGTTTCAATGCAAACAGTGATGGAGGAGGGGGAAGTCTTTCAAAATAAATGGTCAACTGGGGGCAGATATTTGAAAAATGCCTAAAGAATTTAGGAATACACATCCTGCATCTCCAGACAGTTTTGTATTCCTAAATTAAGTAAATTGTGTAAATAGTTTTGAAATCTACCTTTATTTCATGCCTAAGAGTACAACATCTGGTGTATTAGATCATGTTAAACAGCAGTCAGAGATCTGCAGCTGAGAAGATTTTTGAGCCGGAGGGGAGGTGTTTTGCTAAATACTGTTTGAAATAATTTTTCATCGTGTTTAATCACTTTTTGAACACATAGACACTTTTAGCATCTACCCCAGCATACAGTAGGAAGTTTTGTGGTTTAAATCTTGGTGCCTGAAGAAATACCTCTTTGGATTTTAGTATTTATTGTCATAATGTAAAATATGTAGGTCAATGTAATTTGAGAAAATGCCCTGTATAGTGGCATTACCATTCAGATGCTGCATGTCTCCTTTTTAGCAGCTACAGGCATTGACATTCACTACCTGCATGGAATGCCAAGTTTGTATTTCACTGCTGCAACAACGCCTATTTCATACGAACATACTCAAATGTCATCAAAACAAGATCCTGGAAAATATCTTTACTTTTGAAAAGTACCCAGAATGATGCTTTAAGTCTGTTTGCACTGAATTATCTTGGAAAAAAAAAATTGTTGCGGTTTTCACAATGCAAGTTGTTTTGTTTCTTCCAGTGTTTTAACAGACCACAAATGATCCAGGAACTTGTTGCACATTTAAGGAAACATCTGGTATTGTAAAATATGATATTACCAAATAAAATCCACAAAAAATAAAATACTATGTGCACAAATAATGAGAGAAGTGCCCTTTGCTGTTCCTTTAGGAAAAAAGCAAATGAAGGTATAAAACAGGAATTTAAACATTTAACATCACTAACATTAACATTATACTTTACAAATATAACATTAAGATCAACTGGAAGACTCAACAGCTAAAACTCAAAGATCTCCAGAAGGGAGGGAGAGGAGCACCTGTGGGGAAAGAACGGGGAAATTGTATCTTTGGGGTTTAATGCTGCAGATGCTGTTTCTCATTCATCTGAATTTCAGTGCTGTGTATGCAAGCATTTTAAGTTTAGGAGAGAATCAAGATTCCATAGAGCAAAACACATATTAAAAATGCTTTGCTCTATGGATCAAATTTCCTCTCCATAAAAGGATGTCCATAAAGCCTCTAGGTAATTTGAATAGCTGTAGCACTTCTGTGTTTGAGAGTAACAACAACAACAAATACTCCCATGTTTCTGGAGTCTTGACCATCACAGTCTTCACTGGACATCTGGTTTTGCAATCCTGAGAGGTCTGTGTGCAAACACTTTTGAAAGCTTAAACACTATTAAAGAACAGTATCTGTATATGAATTTTAATCAACCATGAATTTGAGAGTTCTCTAATAATCTCTGAGTAAGCTGACTAGAATAATGTTTTCTCAGGAGGACTTTAACTTTTTTCCAATGGAAACAACTATCTCACATTAGAGTTTTGCATGTTACTGTTGTCAGGAATAAATGCCTGTCCTTGCACTGCCACGTCAGCTGATGCCCGAGTTCCTCGCTGGGCACATCTCCTGCTCACTCATTCTGCTCCTATGCTTCTTCTGGCTTGATGTGAGCACACACATACAGAAAAATTCACCAAGCAGGGAAGTCCCGTCTTCTGGTAGGAAATGCCCACACTCTCATCTCCAAACAGTTTGAATGGATGTGACCATCTGAGCTCACCCCAATCCTCCTTCAACTCCAGAGTCTTCAGCTCTGCCCTGACACCCAGCTAACCCAGAACACTTCCTCTTAGAGTCCCACAACAAAAAACTACTTGGAGAATTTCCAGGAGAACATTTTAGTATTATTATTTTTGAGCTCCATGCTCTGCTTTTATGAAAACAGATCTTTAGAAATATTTATAAAAGTACAAGAGGACGCACAATATTGCTTCTGTTAAAACTGCTTCAGAGTGATGAAATGAAACCGTTTTCCGGGACATGACCCAGGCAAGAAGTCCACTAGGAAATGGAAACAATATATGTTCAAATAATTGTAAAAAAAAAAAAAAACAAAAATCTTTCAGGATGACCTCTCAAGAATACAGTAGGTGTTGCACCTACCCATTTTTCTGAGAACCAACATGAAGTCTCTAGCAGGGTGACTACTACTGAATCCCTGCCACTTTATGACCAGATCTAGATCCAGGCATCTTTAAAAGACTGTTCAGAGATTCACCAGAGCTAGGCATCCAGAACAATAGCTAATTCAGACTGCAGTCTGACTACCAGGAAGTGCATTCTTCCAAGTTTGATTCAAGGTGCCCTAGGAATGATCTTCTGGAGTCCAGAAGATCACACAGAATATCTTGCCATTCAAGCTCAACCCACTCCCCTACTTTTAGAGCAGAATTTGAGTATGTTGTTATGAGTCATTATGTTGTTGGTGGGCAAAGAGATGACGGAAGTCTGAAGGCGAGGCTGACAGACCCCATCTAGGGAACACGTACTAAACCAGTCCTAAAGGGACACACAGTAAGTTAGTCAATACTGGCTCCACAATCAGTATAAAAGGAATACTAAAAACTTAAGTCTTCCAGTCTCTGCTGTTCTCCTTTCACAACTTCCTGTGTCTGGTAAAAGAACTGGAAGGCAATACTCTTGAATCCATTCAGGAAATAGAATATCAAAAAGCAGGTCCTTTAGAAACAGAGCATCCACTTCTCTGCTGACTCCAAGCCTGCATGAGGTATTTCAGGCAGCAGGCTCTAAGCCTGTTCATTACTCAATCCACTCTTTGTTCCAGCTTAATTTGCAAATGAATCTTCTGAGGAGCAGAGTTAAGCATCTTTTATAAAACTCTCAGTTTATGTCAAGTCTGTTGACAAACTGTTTTTTTTTTTGTTGCTGATGTCTACATTAAAATAAATCAGCAATACCTTCATATGGACAGGCCACAACCAGATTATCTTCAGATGTCAGAGACAGATTTGCTCATTCCGTATTGGCTTCTTTTGCCTAAACTTGTTTGTCACCAGTTTCTCAGCAGTTCATCACTTATGAGAAAGTCTGTATTACCCAGCAAATCTTGGCTAAACATCACTGACTGTAGGATATGTAATGTGCAACCTCTGTGTAAGTGTTGCCTTTTCGTATGAGCTCTTCCTGCTAGGATTAAGAAACTGGAAAAAAGGAAAATAGCTCAAAAGACAGGTGTATGAAATTTGCCTGACAAGGTGTTTCTTCAGAGTAAAGCTTAAAAGTTCTTTTCTTCTATTAATTTTTCTATTCATTTGTCTTTTTGTAAGAAGATATGAAGAAAAAACCTCATTTTTCTCATCAGCTCTTGTAGGGATATTTCTTTAGACTGTCACCATTTAAAAACTAAATGTTCAAGGAAAGCCAATTATGTACTTTGAGGGAGGTTGAATTGACTCAACCAGGGTGTTAGTGGTGTCTAAAAGACATCTTACCCTCACCCCAGAAAGAAATATGGTGTATTTTTAGTGACTGTTTATTTTTGCCTTGGGTTCCTTTTTCATGGAAAGTTCCAAGAGCTCTATGTACCAGATATCTTAGCCACATAGTTTACAAGTTATTGGTAGATCACTTTGTCTCAGACTGGCCATTTAAGCTTCTGAAGAACTGCTTATCTTTGGAAGGTATCTTCTTATAACACTTTCACGGTGTTAACTCTCCAGGGGTTGTTGTACTTAGTAACTCTTATCTTCTTAATTGCAGCATAATTTGCAGAGAAAACATCTGAACAATAGTGATAGCTGACATTTTGACGATGGTAAAGCATTTGTGCTAAGGCACTTCTTTGATAGTTGCACCTTTAGACTTGTTAAGTGTTAATAATCGTACTAATATTTATTGACAGCAAGTTGACTCATAGCAATGCCCTGTGACACATGGTTAGAACTGTTAATCAAACAGCTACATAAGATCTTATATTTTGAAACTAAAATCATGTTTTTAATATAGCCTTTTAGAAAAAGGTCAAGAGTTTACTTTTAATTACTCTCCATGGAGGAGAGGGGTAGGGCAAGAAATTCCTGAAGATGAAATAATTATGTGATTTAACTGACAATCAGAAGTCATTGCCCGTATTTTTCTGGTTTAGCAATCCACAATGCCCCATGGGCCTTCAGAGCACGTACAAGAAATTATGAAACAAGGAAAACTTTGGGCATGGCTCCATGTTCTTCTTGGCATTCTTAGAGAGCAATGGGAGTGTCTAAGAGGATTCTATAAATGCAGATTAGGTTTTCTACAGAAACAACACAGACTATTTACCCATGTAGACAAACCATAGTTTCTTCTCCTGATGCCTCACAGAGACATTTCCTCTGGCTTTTGTCACAGTGCTCTTTACTAGCACAATTTATAGTACAGGAGCCCCAAGCCTGTCTCTTTCCATGACGTGCATCTCGCTAACATGAGGAAATCCAAATCAACAACTCTGAGATTGATAAGGAAGACTGACCTGATAAGAAGGCCTACTTGCACAGGATCGACATGTGAGGCTCCTGTCGTAGCCTGGTCTCTCACCAGAACCACCAGTCCCAAAAATGAACTAGTCAATTGGCACCAAGTAATAAGGTGGGATGAATCCCAAACACTGATGGCAAGTCTCAACAGTGCCACTGCCCTTGTACTGCATTCAGTCTGTACTTTGTTTATAAACAAAACCCAACATGTTAGCAAATATTATCATTTAGTTTCTCCACCGAATATTGGAAGATTAATGGAATGGGTTTTAAGCATGCAAGGAAAATGTAACTGTACTCCTTTCTGTGTGTGAGCTTAAAGTCTCAAAGTACATGCCAGACATCTATCCTTTTAGAAGTTTTATGTGAAGAGCGGAGATAAGTAAGCATTAATTGTACCCTATAAACTACATAAATACTGAATTCTTACAAAGCTTACATGAGAAGTATTTGGAATAAACTTTTTATAAAAGCTACAAGGCAGTAAATCTGCTCATTCTTGCCCTTTATGGTATAAAAATCCAGAGCCCCAGCCTATCAGTTTTAGCTCACGCATCAGCTCAAGCATATAAACAGATTTCCCTCTGATCTTCTTTCTGAAGTTATTTCTCAGCCATTGGTGTTTATCTTATACATTGTGTGTCCTCTAGATAACTGAAAGGTGAGCAGAAAGGTAGAATAATTTTTTTTCAACTACTCTGGAAGCCTGCAAACTATAAAACTGTCCACTGTCCAGCCTCCTAGGAGAACAGCTGAGTAGTCTTCTGTCACTAACCAAAAAAATGATACTGATGAATAGTGATCAATAGCTGCATCCCGTATCCAAAACAATAGTCACTCACTAAATCAACTCTCACATCTAGAGGATTTAATATATTTTATTGCCTTTGGCCTCCTGCATTTCTTCTCCATCTTCTGCCTGACTGCTTTCAGTGGATATAAATGGGAATGACCTGCAAGGCAGCTTCTCTGCAATGAAAGCTTCTGAGCAGATCCAGTAACTACCACATTCTTGGTCATGTGTCTGGGCTCTTTTTAGCCAGGCTGCCTTGCCCCAGTCTCTGTATATGTTCCAACTAAAATTCACATATCTTTTTCTTATGAGGAGTTGGAATAGGATTTTGGCAAAGAAAGGAAGAACAGCATGAGTTTGGGATGTGCTGGAGAGGAGAGTCATGGCAGAAATGCTGTGCTGGAAAATATCTCCTGTCCTTGGGGAATTTTGGGGACTTCAGAAACTCTCACATTCTGCACCAGGTCATAGCCACCCTTCAGATGGGGAGAGCATTCAGACAGAAAGGCAACAAAACAAGTAGCAGGTTGGTTGTTAAGACACTCAGGTTGTACAAAATCCAACATCAGGCTCATGCCTGCAAGCTGCTCCAACTGTGGATTTTGTCAACTTAGCTGTCAATGGAGCAACATGGCTGTCAGCCAGGACTTAATGAGTTCAGGTTGTTTGTCAGCTCAGGAGAAACCTGAAAAAAAATCATGGACATGATATCTTGGCATCTAACCTTGTTCTAAAAATTGTTTGGCTGACAAAGTTGTGTTGGGACACCACTGAAAGCAAATTCAGATTCTGCAAAACTATTTCATTTCAGTGAGCTGACTAATTCATACCAAAAAAATACCCAAACCCCAACTAAGTTTTATTAAGCTTTTTCTGACCAACTCTGTCCATGCCCTATTTTCCCTACCTAGTCAAAGGCACTTTGTACAGAAATTTTCTGGCTCAGCATGACACCTCCTGTTGTTACATTTCAGAGAGGCTTTCTCTTGCACATTCTTGCAGATGCTGTGCAAAACAGTCAATTAAGACAATACAGGAAGGAGGTATTGATGAGTTGCATTACAACTCCACCCTCAGAATAAAGGACTCCTCCATCTCTGCACCACCTTTTCCTTCAGTCATCCACACGCGTACGTCCCAGCCTCACAAACACAGCTGGAAGTAAAGCAAGTAGGAAAGAGTTTTCCTGTCTTCAGGCAGATGATTCACTGGCAGTGAAAGCAGAGCGGGAGCTAAGACTGCTGAAAAGGCAGTATGAGCAGTGCTCATACAAATCCTGGCAACACACATACTTTGTGTTTAAATTGCAATAAACCCAGGTAAGTTGTCCAAGTTTCTGGCCATGAGGACTTTTGGTGTTAATCTCCATTAAGTATCCTTGAGCACTGTCTTAATCAAACAGATCTTGCATTACCTTTCTATGGTAAAAATGATTTTTTTTTTTTTTCCCCATTTAATCATTATTCATTGAGGCAAAGAATACAGATCCAGTTGAGTCACTGAGGCAGTTCCCTGTTATCATGGCTAACTGTGTAATTCAGGCTGATTCGTCGGTTGACCAAGGTCTTTCTTAAAAGTATTTTTGTTTATCCCCTGCAATTTCCCTTGAGTAGCTGTTCCAGAAGCTTACTGGTGACAATTCGTCTCCTGATTCCCAGCTGGAATATACTGCTAGCAAATTTATATACACTTACAATTATTTGGTGCCAACATTGTTCTATACCACAGATAGCCCTTTTAAAATTTCTCTGCTGTTAATCATTACTATCACTCCTAGCAATACAGCTAGAAAGAGTGGTTTATCTCCTCTCAGGTTCTGGATTTGCTTCAGTAAACAAGACAAACTTTCAAAATCTCTTATTGTTTGAGAAGAGTCAGTCTAAAGTAGGTAAGAATATAGGCACTTCATTTTCCGTATCATAGCAGGAGCCTTCCTTTTCTCCTGCTCCCAGCTGAAATCACCTCTTCAGTAACTGGAATTACAATGTTCCCTTAGAGTTCAAAGTCCTCTTCATGTACTAAACAGCAACAAAAATGTATCAATGTGCATTAGCCAGCCTTACCTCAGCTCTACTCTGTCTCTACCTACAACTACCACTATTGGAGACCATGGATTTAACAAGCTGCTTAGCTACTGACAACCAGCAATCCAAGGTGGGGAGGTGCCTCCAGTGACAGTCATACAGTTTTTCACTTTGAAAAAAGCTTTTGGTTAGGCAAGAGGCTGCTGCAGCTCTGGGTGTACTCTCTGCAGGATTCAGGATGACTAAGACCACTTTTCTGGAAGTTTACTGCCAGTGATGGTCACTTCGGGTATACAAGTTAATCCTTGTATCATCTAGTCTGAGCTGGCCAAACCTGTAAGCAGCTATATGTGAAACCACTCAGAATTTGTATCTAAGTAAGAAACTACACAATTCTTTGTTTCTTCTTCTTTACTTGGCTATGAGGGCATCATTGCAGTTGTCGCTCAGTCCAACCAAACCTACATGGCTATATAAACACCAATACATGTGGAACACCTCCTTTTTGTTCGAAGTGATATGTAGAAGTTGACAGCAGTTCACAAATGACACCAAGTACTTAAAAAAACAGATGGATTATCAGAGACCAGGAGGAAATAATTGTTTTCTTCAGTTTAACCTCAAACCTCTGTAAAAAACCCACATGTCACATGGAAAAATCCCTGAGCATGAACAACACACTGGCGTGTCATGTCCCATACGTCATTATCCCATGCCATAGCTGTCCAGAATGCTGTGCAGTTTTGTTGGACAAGTAGACTGTGGATTCAGTGATTCATAAAGCAGAAGCTTTGGCCAGAACATACAAAGTTCGTGAGTGCCATTTTTCTCTGCAGTTATTCTGCATTAATCACAGTATAGAAACATACCGTAGAAAATAGAAAAACAATCCTTATGAGAAATATAGTCTGTTACAGCAGGTTTCATAAAGTTCCAGAAATCAGTCAGGCAACTTCCCTTTTGACTTCATATCATTCATCAACTGTGTTTCACCAGGACCAGTTTCTTAGAGCAATCAGTCAGGAAACTTGTCAAGCAATATCACACAAACCTGCCCATGGTCATATTAGGTTGTTCACAATGGTAAAGGAGGGAGCTTTCCATAACTGCACTCACAGCAGACAACAAGTTCAGCCTCTTACTTTGAACTATACACTGCTTGTCTTTGTGTGAAATACAAAAAACTTTTTTTCTCCTTTTATTTCTATTTCTAGAAAGCTTCCACATTGTTTTTATACACATTTTTGAACATTTGGTAGCTTTTAATAACTAGAATTTTTGCTAGTACCCCTGACAACATTTCCACTGGATTTTTGCTCTTAAACTTTTTACATGTGAGGAAGATTTTGAAAGAAAGACTAGATATACTTCTGTAATCCATACAGTTTTACAGCATTTCTCATACAATTATGTCTGCTTGTAACTTCCCATGCGCAAGTCATTCAGACCAACTGAAATTTTCTATCCAAGGGTGCTTACACCAATACACTAAAAGAAATTGGTACCTCAGAGGACAGTTATAACTATGTACATGTTATAATAAGATCTTAGTCTTTTGCTATTGAAAATGCTTATTTCTGGACTTCTCATAGCTCACCCTATTCCTTTGGAAGAAGCCATATGATTTTAATTACTAAATTCATCACTTTTACACTAAGATTTCTGAAGGTCCTATGTTGCAGAAGGAGCATGATTCCTGGTCTGAGAAAGCACAGGTGGCAGTGATCACAGTCCAAAAGACAGAGCAGTGAGCTAGTTTACTGGTTTTATTCCCAATTAATTGTTTAGGGAATATGCACCGTTGGGCCAAATGCTAAAGGCCTAGTTGAAGAAAGGAATGGGGACCCTTTTCATTGCAAGTGGGAACAGCTGGAGAAGCCAAAGATCACATTGAGCCAATGGTGCAGGGGAGAAACATGACATGCTACGAAGAAAAGAAGACCCACAGTGGAGTAAGCGAAACGATAAGTAGGAACTACGGGAAGAGAAGATGTTGGACAGCAGATACAGCCAGTGACACACGGCACAAAAATTATGCACTGATGTGATTGCTGCTAATACCCAGTGTTGTGGGTGAACTACAGAGTGGGGTCACTGGACAGTCCTTGTGCTCTCCACAACCCACAGTATTCTAGAGAAATGTTACCAGTCCTTTTTGAAACATGCCTCACTGCTATCTCCTTCTATTTTCTCATTCCTCCACTTTCCCACAAGACAGTGTCCTGTTTGCTGCCACTCCATCTGACAACCCTTTTAGGAACCAGAATTGTAGGGAATTATTTGCTGCCAAACCACCAGAAGCATGTTCAATATGACAAACAGAGCCTGAAAGCTGTTGGCAATGTTCATAAATAAAAATTTACTAAAACAAATATGAGATCATATGATGTGCATTTCCTAAACCTATGCAGCTAGACTGTCTCCAAAACCAAAATTAAGTCACATACCACATAAAATATGATCTAACTCACAACTGAGGAAAGGAAATGAGGCAAGATTTCTCATTCTGTGGAAAGAATTAGAATAAGCAACAGTTTGAACTCACCTTTCCCATGGGTCTGCAGTTAAGCTTTTAAAAATGCCAAGGAGCAAAAACTTGAATATTCTACTTTTGAGTGCATTCAAACAGTGGGTTTTTTATGCCCTTCTTCCTTCTTGTAACTGAAGACTGATCTGAAATGCTTAACGGTGCTAGGGAGATGTCCAGCATCTGTAATCTAACAAAAAAATTTAGAAGAATGTAAACTGGTGAGATGAAAATATGCAGACAATGCCCCTTAGGGAAGAATGGAAAGGAGAGCTGAAAACTAATCTCTTTGGAATCTTTTGCTGCAGTAAAAGGTGCTCCCAGGTACAAAAAAGGCATCCTTTTGCCTAAAATGGAGGAGAAATTCATAAGGAGTGAATAAAATCAACTATCATTTCTGAAGCATGTTTTGCATTCTTGGCTGATGGGAATATCCGTCAAATGTTCTAGAAATTATAGAAATGGTATTCACAGCTGTTGTTTTGGTATTTAGACACAAATTTATCGCTTTTCTCTTGAAAACAAATAGCAATGGGGAAAAATAATCCAAACCAGAACAACTGAATAGATGGAAATTACATTCACTGGCTTGCTTGCAAAGCAAAAAGAGCATTCCTTTCCAAAATACTTTTTCTCAGCCATTCCTTATCAGTCGTCTTTCTTACCCTGGAGAGTTCATTACTCCTGAGATTCAAGAGACAATTCTGTGGCATGTCCTGTATACCATAGTAAGAGAAGGAAGAAAGATTGCTAGTTCCCATAGTCATTATGAAAAAGTTTTTTTGGTTGATCAAACTGAGTGTTTCATATCTACAGCTTACTGATACAGTGTCCATCTGTGCCGATGAGTGTTAAGATGCTCATACAAAAAAAGTCTGGCATATCTGAAGTGGAGGACTTCTGAGAAAAGTCTTTTATCCTGCCTACAGAATAACAGGCTTGTATTCTGCCACTAAGATAATTTCATAGCAATAAATAAAACTACTTGCTTCAAAAACCATTATTTAAAAAAAACCCAATAATTAGCCTTTGAACCTTTGAGGCATTCCCATTGCTGAGTAGTCAGTAGTGATATATACTGGGCCAACAGTGTTCAACAACTTTATTAATCACCTAGATGTTGGGGTAGAGTGTACCCTCAGCAGGTTTGCTGCTGACACCAAACTGGGAAGCTGCAATGCAGCTTGGCAGAAAAGGACTCAGGGGTCCTGCTGGACATCAGGTTAAACGTGAGCCACAAGTGTGCCCTTGTGACAAAGCAGCTCAATGTTATCCTGGGCTGCACTAGGAGTATTGCCAGCAGATGGAGTGAGGTGATCCTTCCCCTCTGCTCAGCACTGCTGAGGCTACACTTGGAGTGCTCGGTCCCATTCTGTGCCCTTCAGTACAAGAAAGACACAGACATGCTGGAGAAAATCCAGGGAAGGGCTACTACAGAGATCAAGGGACTGGAGCATCTCTTTTACAAGAAAAGGCTGAGAGAGCTGGGACTTTTCAGCCTGATGAAGAGAAGGCTTAGGGGAATCTTAACAACGTGTATAAATACCTGCAGGGAGGGTACAAAGAGGATGAAGCCAGGCTCTTTTCAGTGGTGCCCAGGGACAGGACAAGAGACAATGGGCAAATGGGCACAAACTGAAACACAGGAAATTCAGCTTAAACATAAAAAACTTCTTTGGTGTATTAAGATCCAATATGTACACAAGGATCTAAAAAATGCATCTAGACTAACCTGCAAGTTCCATATCTTTTCAGGGTTTTCTTCCATTTTACTCTAAGTCAGGGGTGTCAGACTCATTTTCACCGGGGGCCACATCAGCCTCGCGGTTGCCTTCAAAGGGCCGAAAGTAATTTTAGGACTGTATAAATGTAACTACTCCTGATGTGGCCCCCAGTGAAAATGAGTCTGACACCCCTCCTATAAGTGCTCCTTGTAGGCACACGGAGATCCTCCTGAATTACTATGAAGACTGCTTAGAAAAATGCAGGTTGCTAAAGGGAAGAATTATGGGGAAAAAAAAAAAAAAAAAGCCAAGGGTTTTGGTTTTAAGGAAACGAAAGAATTTAACTTCAGCTTATCATGCCCCCATCAAAGGGTGGAGCCTAACCAATAGCTCATTTCTCTTTCAGCTACATGGCACTACAGTTACGCCACTTATTAAAAAGCCCTCAGTTGCCCTTTTTGTATGCCTTGCAAACACAGCTGGAGTTGGCATGGTTGCCATATCAGTTTGTGAATAGTTAATATTGCTGAAGTCACAATGTGGTCAAAATCCAGTTGTCCAGACATGGCTCTCTTAAGAGGGTGGTTTCTAAATCATCCCCTGCTGTCATTGTAATTGTGAACATCAGATGTTGAGGAACAAACCGCCAGAGAAATGGCTTCCTTACTGCCAAATATCATATCACTTGAGCCTCTTCTTCAGTAGGAAAGAAAGACTGTGTTCACTATCAGCCCAGTTGAGACCACCCTGCCTCTTAGCTTGTAACACCACTCTTTACAGTCCCTCGTCTTGTGCAAAAGCACACATGCATTTAGTGAGATGTTCCATCCATTAGGCAGCAATCTGACTCAGCACTAAGAGGCAAGCTAGACAGCAACCACAATTCTACAAGTTTGCCTTTCCTTGGAGGGCCTCTGGAAAACCAGAGTCCTCCCTAGCCACTTTTCTTTCACATGGAGTAAGACTTGGAGATCTCCCCCTTGTTGCAGCCAGTCTTGGGAAGCACTTTCTCTCCTTCCAACTTCCAGCCACTACAGGCAAACCAGGCTGTGGCTGAGCTTCCTGGACAGTGGGCAGTTTGGCTTATAATGCCACATCAGTCACCAAGTCTCCTTAATATACTTGAAAGCAATTTGGGTCCTTCACAAAAGACTCCTACTGCTTCATGTCTGGTTGATCTCAAACCCAAAGCTGTTCTAAGCCCTAACACTGGCTGATGCCAAATCATGTTCCACCTACAATTTTTCATCCTTCTGAGGACACTCCTGTTCTTTGGTTCCTGCTCCAGGGACTGGGAAGAATTCAAATTTCCTGTTACTTCCAGACTACGGGAAGTCTTTGTTTCCCCTTCCTCAGGGGAAACGTGATGGGTCAGGGAAGTGCTGCTTGATTAAGAGGACACCTCTGAACCTTGACTTTCACCAAGACATCAGGTCCAGAGGCATGACAGGTTTGTATGCCTCCTTATTGACAGTTCTTCACCCAAAGGCAGGAACTCCCCACACTGCACGGAAATAGCACAGTTAGCGTAGGAAAAAAAAAAATCTGTACTTATAAACACGTTTGCACATTTTGCGTAAGAAAAATCCCATCATCCTGTGTACGAACATTGCAGGACCAGTGGGGGAGTTAATCTGAAAAAAACCATCCCTTTCTATACCCATTAATACTATTTTCCTTAAGGAAGAATGTTCAAGGTAGGGGTCAATTGTATTCTGTGCTATTTAAATGTCTTCACTCAACTTTGAGGTAGCCTTCAGTGAGGTACTGACAAAAAGCCAGCGGTCACTAATAAATATTAAGATTTAAAAAAAAAAAAGAGTTTGCTTTATATGGTGACAGCCTCACAAAGCCAAGGCATGGTGTTAGGGAAACAGTAGCACCTGCTAAAAAAAAGCTTTTCCTTGCTCTGGCTGTTAGGTTTTCTGGAGCAGTGGGTAGGCTGTGTTTCCCTTGCCTGCTCTTTCCTTGTTACTCTGCTTTGCTACAGAGACAAGAATAGCTATAGGTAGTGCCAAATTTCCATATTTGCTTACGGGTTTAATTCTAATACTCTAAAACTCAAAAAAAACCCCAACGAAGCATGAAGAGGGAAACAGCCAGATCTTCCTGAGTTCAGATTTTCAATGACTACAGGAGTGCTCAGTTTCTCAGCTTCAACAGTGGTCTGTGGAAAATCGTGTTTTACGGAATTTAGTTTTCATTCTCACACATAAGGTGGTTATGAGAGCTGGGACATGTGCTTCTACAGTCAGCAGATTGATAGTACAGTATGTGTGGGGGTTGAGTGCATCTGCCACATCCAGCTTGACACTTACGGTCCCAAAACTGGATAAAAAAACATGGAAACAAAGGGCTTGCCATTTTGGGGAATTATATCCACATCCCCTAGGAAACAGAAGTTTGAAACTTTCAGAAACAGTGTTATTTCTTAGTTCTCAGAACAAAGCAGAGCGGTTATCAAAGGAGGAGTATGTTTTTAAATTAAATATTTTCCATATGCTGGTTTTACTATGTGTTGTCTATTTGTTGTTACTTTTACTGTTTCTTTCTTTTCACTTCTGAATTTCTCAGCATTTCTGAGTAAAAAAAAAAAAAAAACAATCAATGTTATATTATACATTTAATCAACTCTTCCTTTGTCCTGATTTCCTATGGTAAGGAAAGTGTCCCAGGTAGACTTCTTCCAATGTCACATAGGGTTTCAATGCCTTTGAACTGCAAGATAGAAATTATTCCCCTTCTACTCTCCTCTACATGCCAGAAATTTTATATATTGGATAACTTGAATGAAGAATAAGTATTCTTTGCTTTTGAAATGAAAAAAAAAGCAACCAATTAACAGTCTTGAAACACATGTGGCTAAAATGTTCCAGGTCAATGTTATTTGAATAAAATGAATTTTTTAGATTCTCGGAATGACTGTGCTGTAGTTTGTAGCTTTGGTGGCACATGAATTCTGTTTGAGGCAGCTCTTCTCTTCCACCTTCATGCAAATTGCAGAAGTTACTCTATTTCAAAAAGGAAAAGATCCGTGAAAATGTCTTAGGGAACTGCATAAGTTTCAGCTTTATCTCTACTGTTAATGCAACCATATGTACCCAGTATTGTTTATTTTCTTACAAACTCTCAAGACTTTTTAATTTTTTTATTTTTATAAAAGGATAGCAGTACATTTATTTTCAAATTTAAACAAAAATACCTGTACAAGCCTGCGAACCTGTCAAAATTTTAGATAAGGTCACTAAAGCCCAAACATCAATTAATTTCCTTTGCATAAATTTCCAGGGTTTGAGAACTGCACTTCCTACCATGTGCAGTTTTAGTTATGTGATACAAGGGTGGTACACAGAAACAAATCTCTCTCTTATCATCATTCCATCAACTTCATGGCTATTTCTCCCAATCTCCAATGCAGGCCCTGGCTCCTGTAAATAGGGAAGGGAAAGCAAGAAAACAGCGCACAGTTTTCCACCAAATCAGTCAGAAATCCAGATGTGTTTCAAAGCAGTCAATGACTAGGCTCCCTGTTTGAACTTGTTAGTGTTGGAGGAAAGAAAACTTCCAGTGGTTGTTCCTGTAAGTAACAAACAATGCAACAGGTTTAAGGAGGCCTGTGAAACCAAAAGGTCAACTAATGGACTTTACAGCCTCTGGGGAGAAGAGGGAACACAATGCTGCCAGCAGCAGTTTATAGCAGAGTTTGTCATGGGGTGTGACAGAAGGTGTATGATAGTGCATAGAGAATTGGCACTTGGAAAGCTGGAGACTCTGCAACGAACACAGGCATCACTGCTGAAGGAAGAATAAAAGGCTAAAAACTAAGTCCTTCACTCACAGAAAATTTTCAGTTAGTTACTCCTATGCGATCTCCATACCTTTATCTGTAAATGACCCACTACACTTTTGAATGCTAGATATTATGACAGCTGAACAAATAGGAGGGGAAATAAACATGACTACAGCAAAACCACATTCATATTTGCTTTCTTAGAGTAACTGCAATGTCAGACTCCATTACCACAAAAGTTTGTGTAAAACCCAACTACGTGATCAAGATCCTCTAGTGTTGGATACTATACAAATACTGAATTAAAAATACAGTTTTTATCAGCCTGATAAGGCAGGGATCTTTATGCAGAAGGTGCCAATGTTTATCAGCAGGGTGGGGTGCTTTTTTGTGGGGGGAGAAGTAAGACATTTTGATAAAGAAGAATATTAAAGAATCTTGTGAAGGAGGACTGTGAATTAATTTTGCTGCTATTTAAGTCTAGTACCTGTCATGTATGAGAGTATGAATAAAATCAAGTCTGGGTAAATCTCAAAGACATTATTTCATCATGCAGGAACCCAAAGATATACATAATTCAAACCTGTGTGTAACTGTTCACAAACGCATACCTATCACTAGAAATTTTCTTTTGCAATTGAAGTAGAGTATTGGCCTGAAGCTTGTATTGCTGCCATGGTTGGTGAAACAGGGGTTTATTCAAATTTAAATATATCATTTCACAAGAACACCACATCAGTCAAGGTGGTTGTACTTTAAATTGCTAATGCAGACATACCAAATATTATACTCTAAAGAAACTGTTTGTTTCTTCTTATCTCTGAAATTAATTCTATGATTCTAGACTAGTCAATTTATATGCCTAAGCTATTACATGTTATGTAGATTCATTGACTGAGTTTGGGTATGATATACTACTCAGTTAAAAATCGGTTGTAGTCTTAATTGAGGCAGTTTAGCAGAAGTCTCCATTTTAGATGGACAGACTTAGATCCCACAGTGTTGCAGGGTGAAATACAATTCCATGTTCAAGTATTTGGTGTAATAGTTTAATCAAAGCTACAAATCTTGATGTCAAGCTGGTCCCACATCTTGATGTAAGATAAATATTGCTGAGCTGTGTTTAGAGTATATGTACATACACTGAACATCTAAGACATGGGGAAAAAATGTCCTGTAGTGGTTTTGTTTGTTTGTTTTGTATAGGCTTTTAAAGTTTCCTTTTTTAAACAGATATATCTCCTTCAGTCCACAGTTAGTTACAGACTGAAAAACTATTTGACATGTTTCTTTAAAACTCCCCCACTGTGCCTATAAATCAGACAAAAGGTCAATTGTGTGCTGTTATTCATACCTGCACTTAGCACTGTTTTCAGTGGAGAAAATCAGCTTAACACTCAATTAACACATGACATTTCTGTAATAGGAGAATTGGGGAATTTCCACTGGCTTGTCCCACTTACCAAACCTCAATAGTAATTTGCGTATGGCACAGAGCGAGTCAGAGAATCTCTGTGTATAAAGTCACTACAGAAAGGAACACTGACTATTTTTCAGATGTCACCACTAATTTTCTGCTCTGATCTCAGGTTTAACTACTTACAAATAGACACTAACATTTAGGTATTGCCAGGCATTTGGAAATCATTGCAAATACAGGTAAATATCCAGACAAAATTATTCTGGCTGGAGTGTTTCTTTTACCTTGTCATGCTCAGAACACTTCAAGATGTCTGAAGGGTACAGAATATAGCTCAATTACTCTAACTTCACTTCACTTGTTACTAGCATAATGAATTAACCCAAGTTGAAAACACATGGAATGATTGTAGAAGACACTTCCACTCTACACTAACTTTTGGGGAGCCTGAATATGTTTTTTAAATATATAGCAGTTTCCATGTAAATTAATATGTGGAGAAAGAGAAATTCAGAACATTTCAGAACATACTAGTATTAAATAACTGTAACCTCTCTGATAAACACAAGGGAAAAAAACATACACACTCCTCTCAAACTGTTTCACTTACCCACTCCATTACAGGAATATTTTCTAAGCAGTTTACAATTCTGGTATCTCTCTATGAAACACATTCCTTTTGCAGATTTTTTTTAAACCACTACTAATATAATATTCTCCATTTTGAAAGCCTGGCTCAGCAATGATGATTTAATTTACTTGAGCAATTTTTATTCAGTTGGTACAAAACTCTTGACCAAAGACTACAAATCTGAAAAAAACAATTTAGCTCCTCTAAGTGTGTTTTCCTATAGAAGAGATGTAGTCATGTTTCCTACACACTTAGCAAGGAAAAATGTTAAATCACTTAAATTTGCTTTCTTCCAAGCACTGACAATTTTTTAATATATACTCAGTTAATTTCAGTTTCAAATATTGGCAAAAATGTTTTTAGCTGTAAGATATCTGAGATGGGTTCATTTCTTTCCTGGTAAAAGTCAAGTCCAGTTAGCAGCTCCACATCCCGAACACGTGCAGAGTGAGCCTGAATTCTTTCTTCAACCCATTCGGAAAGTGTCTTATTTTCCTGCCAAAACAAATGAGAACAATGTTCAAGCACACAAAATGCACTCTGTTGTTTGGTAGTGGTGTTAGACAACAACCAGTGCTTGAACTGGTTTGACAGACTAAAGGCTTCCAGTTGGTAAACCTTCTTTCATGTTTTCCTAGACACCTTTACAGCCTGGCATTTAGGGATCTCATTTAAACATACTCAAATGGATGTCCCCTCTCTCCACCTTCAAAGTGACAGAGAAGCAAAATTAAGCTGAAATAGCAAGAGTAACTTCTAACTACAAAGTACAGTTGTCACGTTTTAAACACACATGTAAGGATAGTTTTAGTTAGAGTATAAACTAGTCCCAGTGCTCAGGCTAGCCAAATAACAGGCACCTGACAACCTGAACAAAGTCCTTACAGCAGCTCAGTCTTGTTTGTTGGACAGCAATAATAATTGCTAGATAAACGAGGAAAACAATAACAATAATAATAACAATAGTAATTGCTAGATAAACGAGGAAAACAATGGAAATGTAAGCACTAATCAATCAAAAATGTTGTTGTTCAATTCTTTTACTACAAAGTTTTTTTTACAAACAGACGGTAATTTGCTTTTCCGTTACCGATATCTGCTTTTGAGACAAATGGTTCACTAAATTTACGTCACTGCAAGATATAATTAATATAAAGTGCAATGATATTTGGGATTTGTTGCTAAAGTTTAGAAATAACAGATGTTAATTTCTAAAGTATAAAGACGAATTCATTCATATTATTTATTTAGCCTATTTAGTCAACTCTCAACTACCAAAACAATTACTGGGCAGTTGTGGATTATCCACACCACAAATGGGGAGACACCCAACTTGTTTCTAAGCAGCACAAGACTGCACCTTTCTGAGTTATGAGTTCAAAGTTATAAATAAACCAAATAAACACAATTATATTGCTTTGAGGGCCAGTTCAAGTCTGTGCAGCTATACTTGTGTGCAGGGAGATTCTGTAATACACAGAGTGAGCTAGGGAGCCTTCTTCATCCCAGAATTTATGGAACACACACTCAGCTGGCTCAACGATACATAATACACTCACCTAATTTATTCTGTTTGCTACAAAACATGAGCTCTACACTGTTATGGTAAGCACAGATTTTATTTAATTCAAGTACAGATTTCAACTGCAGAACCATCCATCTAAATGCTACTGTCTAATTGCTGATAAAGGTGGAACAAAGGATTGAAGGAATCTTTCTAGCTACACTGAAAGAAGTAACACTCTCTGATACCTCTGGAGTAAGTTTATCCTGCAGCCTTCCATAAAGCTATCTCATCACCCTGGTAGCTGTGCTGCTGTTTTCAGCTACTCTCAGGTCACAGCATTTCCAAGTCCTCCTGTCAAACCCTCCTTTCTTCTTCCTTGCTTCCTATCAGCTCATTAGTTTCCCGCTACCTCTCCTGGAGCTTCTTGCTATCCTAGTCATCGCTTTAGCCCTCAGCTCATGAGGAATGAATTAATTAAACACTCAGACTTCTAAAGATTCACCAGATGACTGGATCCGACTGGGAATCAGTTCACAAAGCTCACTGGCACACAGGAGCATGGAAGTATACTTACAGCACAGCTTTCGGAGTTGTCAGGTCGATGAGGAATGATAAAAGACGAAGCATCCAAGGAGCCTGAACAGTTCAGTGGTGTATAGGACTTGTCCTTGCAGCTGGTCAGAACCACGAAGTAATGTGTTGGGACAGGGATTTCTGTATTGCTTACATGCCTACAAAACAAACATTAATTAAGGAATTTATCTAGAAATCAATTATTAAAACCCTTGATGCCATTAAAACCATGATGCCATATAGAACTTAGCATAGATCTTTCACTACTGTATGACCTTTATTTATTTTATAATTGAAATAAATAACCTGATGGGATAGAGAGCCTCACTATCTGTTTCATGAATGGCTAAACATTCATTAATTAGTCCTTTTCCTACAAGCAGTCTCACTGAAATCAACAAAATTGCTTATGTGGTCCACATTCTATTTTGCCGAAGCCAGAGATCTCTACATCTGGAAGAGGCAAGATAGAGCGTTGTATTTGCCCTTTGTTATGTTAAGAATTTCGACCACATGAAACTGAATTGGAGAAGAGTAACAAGAAAAATACCTTCTGGTTCCTTGCCAGCAAAAAATGCCAGAATGATGACTTGTGGCTATGTGCTACAGAAACCTGCTTAGGATACCTGAATGAAAATGTCTTTGCCTCACTTTTCTGGCTATTCCGTGAAGAGGGTCATTTTTGTGTATAAACTTAAGAGGAGGCAAATACTTCTCAAATTTGCTGTACATCTTCCGTATCCAACAAAACACTGTCACTTAAATCATTATACTGCTTCGTAAGACTGACTGTGCCGAATAAAACATGATTATTCCAAACTCTAGACTTCATGTGGTTGACTGGGTATTACAGCATTCTGCCTGGAAGGAAGTTCTAGTCTCTCCTCCCTTCCACCCTCGTACTTTGTGGCAGAGCTGATTTTCCCATTCTCAAACCATTTTTGACAGATGTGGTATTAAGTCTAGCCTTGAATAAAACATCTACAGTGACAGATTAAGCTGTGCGTATTTCCCAGCACTTTTCTGCTACATACATTCTTACTGTCACCACGCATTTCCCCTATATTTGGAACAACTGAAGTTGTTTGTTCTTATTCTGTTTTTCCCTCCTTCTGTCCTCATTCATTAACAGAAATAATTGGTCTTCATCTTTTATATTTCTCTTTCTAAAATATTTTAATGTAAGTCTTGTCTTATTCCTGTTTCTAGACACAGATACATTTTTAAATGTATTTTGTTATGCTACCAAAGCTCACTAAGATGTACTTAGGACCTGTCACATCTTCAAGTGACCTGTTTAAGCCATAGCTACACAAAGGTACCACTCAGGAATGTTACATGTTATGTTCCCAGTTGCATGATTAAGTGAAGGCAAACACAGAAATCTGATCTTTAATAAACCACTTCGGTTTGAGACCACAGGGAGAAACAACTAACAGGTGAGTGAGAACAACATGAAAGTGAGAAAATTATGCTTAAACACATCTTCTGCATATTTAGATGTCCTATATTCTCCCAATATTTCTGTTTCAGAGGCCCAAAAATCTAGGCATAAGCTTGGGAATTCACTGGTCTGTATCTGTGCATGTGATAGACATGTAACTGCAAAGCATTTTTCTCTTTACTAGAACTTCAACAATACCGTATCTGTTTGCAAGAGCATTTGCTGTTTTATGAGTAACAGTGAATGTACTATGAAGGAAAATTATAAAGGAAATACTCCTTTCTCCATGATATTTGTTTCTTGTTCTTTTTGATAAGACGTTTATTTGTGTGGAAATACACTGGGAAATAATATGGAGTTTGACTTCAGGCTTTTTCATGTACTTACTGCTTAATTTCATCAAGAGTATCAAAATGGCCATCGTAATTGTAATCAAATACTGGTCCACTGACAACATTTACTCCATTCCTTTCTCTAGCATATTCCTGAAGAAGCACATTATGGAAATAGTCCCATATGTCTGTCATTAAAAGAAAACATAAGTATATTTAACGTAAATTTGAAATTATTTCTCTACTAAAGAAAAGGAACATATTTCCTTTTCCACTATAGATAAATAATAAAAAGTTCTTAATTCAACTACCTGCAAGGTAAATGTTATTATAGCTCTGCAGGGTCCACTGCACTACTGGAGACAGTGCATTCGATCTGAAGCTAAAGCTACAGTTCTAGAGCTGAGACGTCATTCATTTTTGACCTATCTGCTAGTACCCACAATTGTGCCAGTTACTAGAAACTGAGATAGTGGCTTTGTAAGAGGAATATTTGCCATCTGAGAGTTAATTTGAACTTATGTCAAATATCACTAGGCAATTTAGCTTTCTTCACAGATGTTATTTGAGAAAATCAGTTTGTAGGATATAAGCTAGTGTGACTATTCAAATATTTAGAGATATCATGGTAAAAAAAGCAGATGGGTTTTGGAGGTTGAGGGCATCCCCTACTGATTTACCTCATGCTTATGGTCTAGAGTAACTTCTGGTAAGTTTGAATCTTTTGCAGAGTTTTTCCTGGAAAATCGGATTTTTCTTAATTTCTCTGATTTACTTGGAAGATTAAAGCCACTTAGGTTTTCTGGATCTTTGTTTTTTATATGACATGAGTGAGTGAATTAATGAAAGAGGTCTGAATGCATTAAAAAGGTAGTTACACCGTTGCTTTTCCTTGCGTTTTTTCCTTCCAGAATTCCTCTTTCTATCATTTTTCCAGGAAAATGAGCCTAGGCCCAAGAGTAAGACAGGATGATGTGCAGCTCTGGAAAATGTCTTATCAATGATTACAAACGAATGTGAGTTGGGCTGGATGGAAAGAGTTAATGTAGCTTACTGCACTTGTATAATAGAAACATCTGCCTGAGATAAATATTCCAAGGTTAATATTGTCTGGTTTGAGTTTCTGCTTTATGAAACAGGAACTATATCAGGGCATTGCTTCCAAACTTTATCCTGTCTTCTCTTGAGACCTTGCAAAAGGAAAGAAAAAGTGCCATTTTCATTTGCTTTGAGCATTTTCCCAGGGGCATGTTTTCATAGCTAGCTTTCCATGTTAGGAGAGCACATAGGAGAGGAAGAGAAAGTTCAAAAGTGAACAGATACACCTAAGCAGAGGTCAGACAGGACTGTACACAGAAAAAACCCTTAACTTACATAAGTGCATTTTACAATTTCACACATCTACTTTTAAAAAGTTTTAGGGATATTTGCACAAGATCTGGATACACTGCAGGCATTACATTAATGTTTTTCAGTCCTTATCATAGCTATATCAAATTCAGAATCATAATTACAGAAAATTTATCAAAACTTTGCAACATACCTCTGAAAGCTCTATACATGGGAGCAATATTGCTGGTGAGTAAGGCATCATACTGTTCAATAGCAGGTGAACTGAAGTCTATATAAAATAACAGTGTATGCATTAATGAAATACTATACAAAGACAAATTTGAATCATATATCACTATTAATAGCAAGTAGACGTAATTAAATTACATTTTATGTTAAATCAATTTACATTTAACATTTAAATTTCCTGCTAGCCTACAGAAGAGAAAATGCAACATATGCAGCCACATATTATACAAAGACATTTATGTCTGCAGTATATTATGCTGGATGGAAAGCTTCCTTCATAATTATGGCAAATACTAATGAAGGATAAACAACATTTTTTCACATGTAACATTTTAGATAGGAATTTTACTGTATTTGCTGATACAGCAGGCTATAGAGGAACCATTAGACCATAACATCACACTGTTAATCACCTAATGTTTCCAGGCTATTCAGCTTTCATGAGATGTGTTTTCTTTTGATTTCCTCTCCCTATGGAGTCCCCCAAACAGAAAGTACCTTCTGAAATACATCAAGTTGTGTGTCACCTTTGAGGTATGCTGAAAAAAGCTCTGTGCCAGGACTGTTTCCTAACTGTTTGTAAATTAAATTGATATTTGAGCATGAGTGTATGATACTACTACAAAAGTATCTCTAAATTTGTTTGTACAATCTATTCAATAAAGTAATTTTCAAATTTGAGAACAGGAAATGAATATGCATACAGAGGAAGAGGGACAGTCCAGTCCTTTACTCCAACCCTTTATATCTTTCCAACCAGTTTTCATCACATTCAAGATGTTCAATTTTTTGAAGAAAAATTTAAGTCTTCTAAACTGAAAATATTTAGATACAAGTAGCAGTTGTCCTGCTTTTGGTCAGTCTGCAAACACTGGAAACCTTTTTCTGCCCAACATGCTGACCCGAAGAAGTTTGTTTTGGTGTTTGGGTATATGTTTAAACATAAACCCACATCCAGCTGATTAAGACTTTCTAAGTTCTAGCTATAAAAAGCACCGTGCTCACTGGGAGGATAGAGGAAACTGCGGGTGAAGTTCAGCCCTTCTGGGTAATTGGAACAATTTTGGCTCCGAGCAACAGGGATTCTAACATCAGCCCGCAGACAGTCTGAAACAGTGGGAGGAAGAGCAGATGTGTTTTCCTGTGAAAAGAAGGGAAAAAAAGTATTACACCCACAGCTGTGGCTTTGTATGATTTTAACTTTCTAGAATGGACTTCATTGAATCTTCTCCTATTTTCATAGTGAATCAGGTCAATGCAAGTAATGGACAGTGATGTCTTCTGCCTAGTGTTTTTCCTCTACTTCTGTTTTTAGATGATTCAGGGAAATCCTTATGCAGCATGTAAAACTGTAGTATCAAAACAAGGTTATACCTTATGCAAAAATGGGTGACAAGTTTGGCTCATTCATCACTTATATTTCTGGAAACACAAACTTGATGTCACATCCTCCCAGAAATGAGCTAGTATATAAAGATGACACTATCACCTCATCTTAGCATCTGAGGATGTCCATAATAAGAGTCTGTGCTGCTAAAAGTTAAAGCTACATGAATTCATAGTAACTTCACCACATTTTACTGGCTAGCTTCACTAATTTCAGCTGCTCTGGTGGGACTTTTAAATCTTTTTAAAGCAAATCAGAAAAAAATCTTCCCACAATTAACTGGTTTTCATTAGGGCAATGCACTTTCATACTAAGCTATAAGAGCAGTTGTTCAAATAGGATGAAGTAAAAATAATCTTTGCTGAAACTGACATTTGCATCACTAGACTTTAAGCCTTCTTAGAGCTGGATTTGTCATCCTTCACCCGGATTGTGAAAAATCAGTAGAAAGCGTGTAGTAAAACTTTCTGAAATAGTAACACTCTGGCAGCATATATTTTATTAAAATAATTTCCCTGTATTTGTGCTGATAAAATAAGAAATCATGTAGACATCAGTAACAGTTCTCTTCAGACAGAAAAATAACTGGAAAAGTTATTTCTTCAGGGCAACTTAGAAAAAGAGTCAAATTATAGGGGGGATTAAGCACATGGATGTCCACTAGTTTACTGACCCTGAAAACTCAAACAATTTATTCCAGAGCCACGTACCCTTGAACTCTCAGAGGTTCATTCAGCTATAATTAGAATTTTCTGAAATAACGTAACAGAGAGCAAATAAACAGAACATACAGAAATATGCATTAGTACAACTGTCTTACAGAGTTGTACAAAGGTTTGTTAGTAGGAAAAAGATAATGATATTCACAGGAAAGCTGATAAGCTTCTGGTTTGGGAAATCACACCCTGCTTTTCCTCAAGACAGGCAAGTTGGAGCATTGACTCAACAGCCTGTTCCTTTTATAGAACAGGCTTAATGGAACCAGTTTACTAGCAGTTCTACTCTTCTGTATCTTTTGTGTCCCTAACAGATGGCCACTCCCTCTTTTTTAAACACTATTTTAAGATAGTTGAAACTTAAAAGATATCAAAGACAATTTTTCAGACATAAGGGTCTTAATCACATGATATCCACCAGTCCTTAACCAGGATTTCCGATGAATGAACCACATTTTCACACTGTTAGATTACACATTTAAGAATAGTACAGATATTGGATAACTTACAGGCTTATTCACGGTGTATGCAGTCCACAGTGGCATCCAGATGTCATAGCTGTATCCACTCACATACTGATGATGTGAAAGGATGCAGTAGAGATTTTGCTTTTGAAGAACTCTTGGTCTCCCATATGGCAAATGATTTGAGTTTGCTTTATTTACTAAAATTTAAACAATAATTATTGATTCATTTTTCTATAACATCTTGGATGGTACAACGGTTTAAGAGAGCAGAGAAAAATGTAAATTAAAACATTAATAAATACAAATAAAACCAACAGAAAGCATGGGCATGTGTTTCTTTAAGCTCTTAGCTTCTGAGTGGAATACAAAGAGTAGAAAATAGTTTTCATGTTATGTTTAACATATAGAAGTCAGTGTAATATATCAGATTTGCAAATTCTTGTTTCTTCACAATTTCATACCAATATAAATCTTGTGAACCTATCTTGCCAGTGGAGTGCAATTTACATCTTTTTTGACTAGGATAGGAAGCATTATAATGTTTCCTAAAATTTCCAGAAACACCACGAAAAAACACACAAGAATATCTATGGGATTTTTTGACCAGAGAAAGGCAAAATTATGGTTACAAGGTGGGGAACAACAGTTATGGCAAATAGCCTGGAACTTCTCAGGCTTTCTCCAAAGATCACTAAAACCTTTATGTTTTTTCCCAGGATTTTAATGGGATTCAGATCTTGTTCCTATGCATAATTGTTGCTATAACAGCATCAATTAGCATTTTTAAAGTAATGCAAAGAAAAAGTTATGCTTCCTACTTCACTTTAAATTGTAAATAATTATGCAAAACCTCTCACTGAAACCAAAAATACAAAATCTAAACTAGGCATAAATTTAAAAATATTGCCATTCTTTTCATTTCTTGCTACTTACTGTCTTCTGTAGTGAGATTTAACCTCTCATTTAGTACTGAAACATCCGATATCTGTAAAATATAAGACAATCATTCAGAATAAACCCATAGTTAAGAAAAAAAAAAAAATAAAAAAAAAGAGAACACACTTGACAAAAATGATTAAAAGATCCCAGAAGATCCCAGAAGCCCCTACTTACATTCACACATGTGCACCCCAGATCATCTGTGGGAGTCAGGTAAGAAACTGGACATAAAGAAGGAGATGAGTCTTCATTTGCATGTGAAGGATTGTAAAATGGTGTTTTTAAGAGGTGATTCAAGCTTCCATGTGTTCCGTTGTTTGGTGCCGGTGTAATATGAAGCAAATCTGTTGAAACATTTGGAATTTGTAAATATACTTTAAAGCTATTTTAAGACTAAAATAGCATTTTCAAAAGCTATATTTCCAATTCTATGCACTTCCTACACATTCACTCTAAATACAGAAGAACTGGCTTATTCAGTTATCTCAACTATTATGGTAACTTGCAATTTTCTAGATGGGAAGGTTCGTTTCTATCTGTCACTGCATAAAGAATTGATAATTATGTATTTGAGCACTGTTGATACAGTTTTATACATCGCCATAACATTTATAAAATTAGATAATTTAATGCAGACTACAAATCTGATTGCAAACAGATCACATCATGAAGCATACTAGCCTATTGCAGTTTTGTGTGATGCCTTAATCCATATTTTCTAAGGCACATTCTTCCTAACTGCTCACTGCTGGTACCGCTTTGGTCTATCTCTCAGTAACTCTCTACAAGATTGTTATTCCAAAATTATTCCGCAGGCACCATTTCAACAGCAAGCCCATGTGACAGTAGAGCTTATCTCTGAGTCTTCAGTGGACTCCTTCTGCAATCAGAAACAACCTTCAAAGCAGAAAAATTTCTGGCAGCTTCTGCTCTGTGCAGAAGGCAACAGAGCATGGCTTTAGTGTTTTGTGTGAAAAACCTAGCTTCTGAATGAGTTAACTGAATTTTTAATTACTCTTCTTTTAGGTCTTAAAACACTGGTATTTGAAAACGCCCTTGTTTTATCATCTAAAGTACTGGACTGGTTCTACTCACCACACATAAGGTTATAAACCTCGATGTTTTCAAAAGCATCCACTTCTGTTTGCTCTTTAAAGCTTGGGCCATATGCTAAGAATATAGCCTAGATTGTAATAAAACAAAAGTTGATATCTAAAGGAATCCAAATTAAAAAACAATACAGTTGCATTTTATGGAAACAGGGACATTGGAACAAAATGCAGTCTTTTCAGAGTCACAAAAATTAAAATATTGGATTGTTCTGGTAAAGAAGGCAAATTTTGCCCATTGCGTATAATTTGAAGAAAAATGCAAAACATAAAAATTCATTTTTCAGGATACTTTAAACTATATCATTAATTGGGAGAGGCAGAGTTGCTCTTTAATATTTTGATGCATACTTACAAAAAATATTATTTGCTATGTTTCAAATTCACACCTTTTTATGTGACAGTCAGTAACAATGACATTTCAACAAATGCAGTTATGACACTCACAGATCCTATCTAAAGGCTAATATTGAGCTAGAAATACAAGCAATGGGGGCTTGGGGTTTCTTTTCTCTCTTTTCTTTTCTTTTCTTTTCTTTTCTTTTCTTTTCTTTTCTTTTCTTTTCTTTTCTTTTCTTTTCTTTTCTTTTCTTTTCTTTTCTTTTCTTTTCTTTTCTTTTCTTTTCTTTTCTTTTCTTTTCTTTTCTTTTCTTTTCTTTTCTTTTCTTTCTCTTCCTGTCTTTCTTTCTTTCTTTCTTTCTCAAAAGTGTTTGGGTCACTTCAGAACCTATAGCCATGGCCAAGGAGCAGGAAACTGGGGAAACCCATTCCAAGCTCAGCAGAGTCCTACGTCAGTGCCACTGATGGTACAATGTAGTGCTGGGCAGCCCTTGCCAGGGACTGGGACTGTTGTAGAACACTGATACTCCTTACAGTCTCACCCTCATTTCTATTATACTACTTCATAAGCCTCCTGAGCTGCCTGCCGTAAGATACAGGACACATGACTAAACAGGACAATGATTTGTTCTGAAATAATATTCTTATGTTCCTATAGTAGAAAAGGATTTTTTAAATTTGCTTTTAAAAGACAACATTAAGACATTTTGCTCCTTTCTAAAGCCAAAAAATTTTGTTAGTCATTGTGACATCAGCATAAGGTGATCTATGATTAAGGTTTCCACGTTAACCAGAATTTACTTTTTCTTTCCATACAAATATTCAACACCATTCTGATCGGTATATTGACATATGGTTTTAATATAAAGATCTGGAAGAATCTGATTCTTAGGTACAAACCATGGGACTAGTAGTGGCATGGCCGACCTTACATAAAAGTTTACTTCACAGAAAGTTTGTGAAAAACTAAAAGCTCAAGACCTCAAAATATTTTCACTATAACTGGAAATAAAAATGAGACAAAACTGCAATACAAGCTATACTAACATACAGGTTATACAAATTACTTTTTTGCTCTGATGATATGATTAAGTCCTGTAAGATAAGCAGAGACAATGAGATTGAGTTTATTTGGTCACACAGGCTTTCAGATCATCAACTGAACTCCCAGAGCCTAGGGAGATTTTTCAGTCATCGCTTCAGCAAAGGAACGCAAGAATGAAAGAATTCAGTGTCCCATAGATAAACATAAAATCCTTGTTTTACTGTAGTCTATCTGGCTCTATGGAGTTAAGGTGAGCCCATACAAGTTCTGCTACAGGATCCCAAGGAAGCAGACCTTGTAAAGATCAATGAAAGGCAATACAAATATATGGACCCCGTATATGTTCACTGTTTACATGTCTGGGTAACGTGGAAGAAAAAGCACACTGCAAAAACCTAATAAATTCTACATTCTGGTGGTTCACCTGGCACATAATGGTTTTCTATATAAGGTGCAAGACTTGAACAGAGATCATCTTACCTCCATACTTTTAAATTCATTGTTATAGCCATGGTTACCCCTATCACAATTTGTGTAAGTTCCATCCCTAAGGAAAAACCATCACATAGTGTAAATAAAAATGCCACAAATAGAACCAGTTGACAACAGTCATCCTGAATCACTGGACCCTGGATCATGTCTTAAGAACTGACTCCGACATAATATTGTAGTACTTTTTGCTCATCCAGTGTTCACTTCTATGAAGATCTCTTTCTCCTGTAACAGAGATTGCTATAGACAAAAATAAAGTATCCTAGGTCTTTACTGAGTGTATAGTGGATTCAAAATTAATTGAAAAAAATAGGTATTTTTGAACTGAGGCATTCACCTAGATACTAGTTTCAGAACAAGTCCAATTTACTTAGGAAGAATTCATCAGTTATATTCTGTGGTATCTGCATTTTAATAAAGAACTTATAATGGGAGAACACTGTTGTTAGCCTCTGTGGAACAATATAAATAAGACTGCAAGGGATTTTGTCTTACATTTTCACCATGGATTCTAAAGGATAAAGAAGAGATGTGGATGCGTTGGGGGTTTACAGAATTAATAACTTGTCAGAATAGTCTGAGTTATAATGACTAACACTTGTTTTAATTTACCCGTTGCTGAGAAACATGGAAAGATAAAGAGACAGTCATCCCATACTGATTCAATGCACAGCTGTCAAGCACATGTATCCTGTTTTCAGAGGTGCAATAACGTTTGAGCACAGTTTAAAAGAGGATGAATATGAGACTTTTCAGTGCACATTTCTTTTTATATGTCCAGGACAATTATTTGGTTGCATCAAAACAAGCAATGAAGTTATATATGGCTCAGGCATTTCCTACTGTTTCAAGGGTCTTGAAATTCCATGTTGGCTCATGCTTCTACTGCAACACTGTAGCTCAGTAGACACAGTATTTCTACTAACACCACAGCTTTTGTATGGAGTTTTCAAAGCCTCAGGATTAAGGCTTGTTTGAACTGCTCTTGACTTGCTCAGAGCTATATTTTTGTTGTTTAGCTCTTACAGCAATTTTCTGTAATGACAAGGTGGTTATGTCTAATTTGTTATCTTATCAGCATATCTCTGCATGGCAAAGATGTAGTTTTTATATAAACAGCAGCAACCACCAGTTATTCTGTGTAGAATGGAGACCCCAAGGCCAGAAACAACTCACCGATGGACAATTAAAGAAACGCAGATCTGGAACTGAGCAAAGCCAGACTTAGAGGTAAGAAAGAGAAAAAAAGAACAAATATCTGACACATGTAGAATGCACCATATCTAGTGAACTGAGATGTCATGTTAACTTGCAGGCCAGTGAAGAATGAGCTAGCTGTAGTGTTAGCATACATATAGGAAGGACTCCATTCGAATCACAGAGTGAGGAAGAAGAAACATAGACATCATATTCCTCCTGATGAAGGACACATGATGCTGATTACTGGCCATACCCACACATGCACCAGAATGAAGCCATCGACCTTAGGAGGCAGAAGGGTGGTGGAGAGGTGACCGTAACACCAGGAAAGGGGCTGGATACTAAGAAGGCTCTGTATAACAATTTTAACTGCATTATTTTAGAAACTTTTTCTATGTAGTAGTATTCACTTCTTTATTTTCATTTTTCTTCCTTTTTTTTTCTGTAAAAATTTGATCTGGAGTAATGATGATTCTTTTATTAGACTGTTAAGATTCGAATCATACTAATAATACATTCTAGGCTTTATATATAAGCCATTTTCCCTTTTTACACACAGTGAGACTTTAAATGTAGCAAACAGAAATGGAACAAGTCTAAAGCAAAACAGGAAATTAGGCAGCTGTGAGGGAAATTAAAAGGATGAGAATGGGGTGAAAAACATAATATAACACTCACAAAGATAACAGACACAAAAATTACATTACCTCACAGCCAGCCACTGTTGATCCACCAAAAGATGAACTTTATCAATACGAATGTTGTTAGCATAGTGGAATCGTTTTGGCAAGTCAGGCGTCAGATAAGGCTTGAAGTGCTGAGGAGATCTTTTGCACTGTGCAAGAGGAAACAGCCCAGTCATGAGTTTTGCTCAGTGTCAAAAATAAACCCATCATTCAAAATTATCACAAACATCTTAGTGAAAGGAATGTAAGCACAAATCACGTTATTCACAGATAGCTTCTCAGATAACCTGCAGATGTAATTTTTGGCCCAAGAAGCAATGAAAGGAAAAGCAGCTTTTTTTGGAATTGTTTGAAAATACACTATTATAATGTGTATAGCAAGTTCACAAATACTGTGGTAAAAGTACTCCTAAGGATCAAAGACATTTAGCAGTCATGTTTAGTCTATATGTCCATACTAATGTAACTGGCATCTAGTATGTAAGATTATAGTATACAAGAGAAGGTTCCCTGGCAGTTTATTTCTGCCATCTTCTATTATTTCACCATTCAATAAATAACTAAGAAAACCAAGTAGAAATAACGTGGCACAGTCTAGGCTTCCAGTTGCAAGACTGAACATATACTCTCATGCCATGTAAATGTTCAATGCTCAGCTGTTAGATAAAGCCTTTAGCTTTTACATCCACATTTAATGTGTTAATATAACTGTTGTGTTAGCAGGCATGCCATGAGCGAGTTTAGCATTGAGAGCCTAATGACAACCACATGACATGTGGCAGAGTTTTAACTACCTATGGCCATCAGGAGCCATTCCAGCTGGCTGCAAGCATGGCAATGTTTCAGAAGTGTTGCTCCTGATCAGGAATCCAGCATTGGGACAACATATAACTTCTAAACTGCTGAGGGAAGAGCTGCTCAGAAGCTGGGTAAGCCAGAGAAGTGTATCTCTTTTACCACACAGGTTGTACAAACTATAGCATGCTTGGAGTCTGCTCTGACATCTTCACCTCCAAGTACTAGAGTCATATACTCTGCACAGGATGACATGACCATGTGAAATGAGAGTGCCTGGATATTCATGAAAGAAGCATAGTGGAATCCATGAACGTGAAAAAGAAGGATTCAATGGGTTTTCGAGCCAAGGAGAGGAGGTCATTCTACAAAGGGTAGTCTGATTGAAGGGGAAAATACAGGAAATCAACATATAATGTGACTCTATGTATATTAAATAGCAATTAATATACAACACACAACTCTCTTCTTTGCCCAAACCCCTAGTTCTAAGAACTTGTAAGGGACAAAATACAGAAGCTCTAAGTATTCATTAATAGAAAAGAGGAAGTGTCCTGACACCACGCTATTACTGTAAGGTCTGTAACTATTAGCAGCTGCAGCTGGGGTTGAGAACTTGCGAATTGTGCTATTCCTCTCATACTAATGTTCTTTGATATGACAGGCTCCACATCATACGATGGAGTAGGGGATGTAGCACTGAAAAAACTCCTTCTGCTACTCTTAACCACACCTACTTTGGATGCTGGGGAATCAAGGACATGTTCTTAGGTATTCAGAATCAAGAAAAATCAGGAATGTTCACTGCCCTTTAGACTTCAGTGGCAGGCAAAAGCGACGTGTCATATTGCGCAACTAAGTTGTTCAACAGGTTAAAGGAAGACCTCTAGTGGTGATTTATGAGAAATATACCTAGCTGAGACAGCCCAGCATATTGCTAAACTGAGAGCATTTATTCTAAAAGTATCAGAATACCTGTCTATTGCTTGGCCTAGGACTCATCACAGAATACAAAACAAACTGGCAGTGAAGGAAAGAATGGAAAATTATGACAATACATAAAAAGCAAGCAGTTTAAATGTTTAACTCACTGTAAATTATAAATGCATAGGAATACAAGTAGACAACTCTCCTACAAGCATTTTAGCTTGTCCACTACATTAATCCGACATGTATTAAAGCATATCTCAAACTAGGAAAAAAAAAAAAAAAAAGCTTGGTCTTCCTAGCTTTGCATTCTGTTCTGCACTCCTTTGTTTGCACCCGCTTTAGAACTCAATTGTCAGGAGTGTACCCACAAGGATTAATGGTCTACGTGGGAGACACAGACAAGCTTGGACCTGCCCTGAAGTGCTACATCCACCCAGTATGGCAGACACCCCAGCAGAACTATCAGGATGGGGCCCAGAGGTAGTGCAGCATACCTAATAGCACTGCAAGCGCTTAAGTAATACATCATAAAAAATCCTAAAAGAGTCATACTGCCTCATGTCAAAGACCCATCTTGCCTAGTACTCTGTTTCCAATCAGATCTTCAAAATGTTCAGAATCAGATACTTAGAGCAAGTGTGGAAAAACAAGTCAAGTATTGAATGAACCTTCTTTCTTGTACCTGCTCAGTCTACTCTAGGCCTCAGGGATTTCTTAAGTTAGAGCTTGCTTGCGGATCACGTTTAATAGCCCTTACAGAGCTATCCTCCATTAGTTTGTCTAAAATGCTCCCTTTCCATTTATATTTCCAGCCTCTGCAGCACACAGTGTCAATATGCTCTACAATACCATTATCTGTTGCATGGAAACATGTGCTGTATTACATTATATAGTGAAGGTATACCCTATTTTCTCCTCATGAAGTCAGCCACTTCTCATTCAAAGTGAAGTTCAGAAAATTCTTTTGCTCTGAACAGAGATCACTCATGGCAAACCTTTATGTATCATCTTTCAACAACTTGCAGGACTGCCTCCCATGGTACACCAGAGTCAGCACACTATTTAAACTGGCACTGTAGTCTCAGTCTTTCATGAGCTGTGCTTTTTGATCAGACTCTTATATAAGAGGAACTATGAGGAAAAACTATGAAAATATTTACTCACTGTGAGGTTTTTAACAATTCCTTCTGAGTCAACTGTTAAAAAAAGAAAATATGAATTAACATACATTCAAACAGTTGAAGGTCCAAAGCCTCATGAGAAAAATTTCAACATGTTTTTTGTCTATAAAATTGAATTCCTTCAATAGCCTGGGAAGATTATGGTAACCATAACCTTCCATGGGTAGGAATTTTATGTTTCCAAAGCTACTTTGGGTACATCAAGACAGACTGTAGAAAACTGCTGTAGGGATGACTGCCTACACCTAAAGCTGACATCTCATCAGAACCAAATTTTCTTCTCCCACCTAACCTCTGTTTGAGGTATAACCTTTTTTACATTGAAGCGGACCTGGAGCACATGTCTTGTATTCCACTTCCAGCAGCAGTCACAGAGAAAAATCCAGTCTGTCTTGGTACTTTCACTTTCTTTAAAGAGTGACATTAACCTTTTGACATTAGCTTTCTAAAAATAAATCTGAGCACTTTACAGAAGGAAAATTCCTTCAGAAAAAGTAAGACCATTAGAGGAAATGAGACAACAACTATATTGAGATTAAGACATGTACAAGACATCATTCTCCTCTCCTCTGCTTATTACTCTGCTCCTATCTGACTTAGACTGTATTCTACTTGAACCAAGGAAAGTCTGCTTTATGTTGTGCCTACAAATATAAATCTGTAAATCTACAAATATAAATCTGCTCCATATTGTGCCTACAAGTATAAGTACAAATAAAAAAGATAAATAAAAAATACAATGGTATCCCAGCTCTTGAGATCTGCAGAATTATGACTTTTGGAATACTTTTATTAATTCTATAAACTCACTAAACAGAGCACTTGCATGGTTTTACCTCTCTCGATTTGTTTCCTCAATATGGAAAGCTTTAGGTTTTTTATTTTCTTGTTTGTTGGTTTTCTCTCTGGTACCACAGTATCTATTCCAAGTCAGAGTCAGCTTGCATGGTTTCAATTTTGTGTTCTTTTGTGATACTAGCTAAAGGGCTCAACTGAGGCTTAAATCCCACTGTAATAAGATTCAGATTCCATAACTTTGTAGACACAGTTAGAAATAAATAGTCACTGCTTCAAAAAAGCTGACTCTGCCAATGTTGCACAAGAACTCAGTGAAGAGCAATGCGCTTACGAAACACCTGAAGTTCCACTTCAAAACAATAAAACTATCTTTACTTGATCTTTCCACATGCCAAGAAAATGCAAATCAGAGTCTGCAACAAGCTTTTCTAACCTTCAATTTCATCTAAAGGCATCGCTCTTGCAAAAAACAAAACCAAAACACAACAAACTTCCATGGATGTTTAAGCCAGGTTAAGTGAAACAGAAGGCCGGTTACTCTGCTGATTACTACTGATTATCCATTTTTCCTATTTATTTATTTATTTCCTGCTATATTGGCTGTGAAATCCCAGGATTAGTCCACACTTACAGGTAAAATAGTCATCTGGAACATTCCTTGCTCGAATGCGAGCTGCAGGCCCAGCATACATATAGAAATCAATCTGTTTGAAGTAATTAGTCATATATTCTAATTGTTTGCAGTAGGTCATGTCCATCCCTAAAGAACAATATAGAAAAAGTTATTTTTTATATACAATGTATAGCAAAGAATCTAAAGTGAACTTTAAAATAGATTGAAACTATTCAGTACACATATTACTTGGAGGAAGAAAATAATGACTCAGTAAAATTTACATTGAAAAAGAACTATATACATTACCATGATCAGCTAAAACAATGAGGTTTACACATTTGTGCAGGTTTCTTTGTTTAAGTCCTTCCATTAGCATCCCCAGTGCTTGATCTGCAAGCTGTAAGGCTTTGATTACCTGTGAGATAAACCAGCTTCATTAGAATTTTTCTTTCTGATTTCAAGTTCTCACTTAAATGTAATCATTGAAGTCTGAAAAGTTAACTTTTCTGCCAGTTTTCAGGTTCTTAATATTGCAGCTTCTTTTCTTTTTCCATCACTACTAGAGTACAGACGTGCAGAATTCTGCTTCTGTACTGCAGAATATGTGACTTTAAAAAAGACTCACTTTTTTCTACTACCTCAGAAAAATTGAACCTTAAAATATGTTTATTGAAAGAAAAAAAATAACACATTCAGATCAAATTTGTTTCTTACTCTAAAATGTATCTAAAATATCAGATTTATAACATTAAATACAATTTTTGTTGTAGTATGAACATGTCATTGTATCTACAATAAGCAGCATTTCAAAAATATTTACACATATGTATTATCTATAGGACCAGCGTAGCACCCAAGAAGGCACCGTGTCCTCTCATCTGTACAGTCACTTTAAGCTTCCTACAGAAAGCCATCGACCACCACTGAAGTAATATGGCAGAAATACAGCACAAGCCACCCTGCAGCCATTCCCAGAGGTTGGTTCTTCCCCACTTGGTGCTGCTAACTTACAGTCTTCCTGTAAGTCCTACAGTATGGACAACATCTGACTGTGACGGCTCCACATCTGAGCACTTGCACCCTTCTTGTTCCCCTAACTCTGCCGCACTCTCTTGAATGTCTTGTGTGCACAGGCAACATACACAAATACAATTACACATGCACAATTACACATATAGTAATGGGGTCTCAAGCCCTTTATGTACAAAGAGAAATGGAGTTTCTAGTTAGGCAGCCTAAAACTATCCTACATAGAGTTTTTCTGTCCCTGTCCACTACAGCATGGCCTTTTGCTGAAGACCATTTTCAAATATATTAAACAAGACCATTCTAGGATAAGTGTTAAGTCCTAAGCTCCTTAAAGACTGAACTTTTTGCGTGCATGCAAAATTTTGGGTTACAAATTAACAACCATTATATTACAGTGTTAAGAATAAATAAAAGACAGTTCTGAGAATTTTCCAGGCCATATTTTTCCAAATATCACTTGGCAATAAAATTAAAGTTTCGTCTAAATACAACCATTAAAATTACTTCTAACAGCATGAGCTGAAATGATTTTCTGCCAGACTTCTTGGTTTACAGCTCTTTCAATTCACACACAGTGTTGGAATCATAACAGTGGGCTCAACCACATGCCAGAGTTCTTAATAAAAAATCATAAAACAGTCACAATAATTGTTGAGCTACTGTCCTTTCCAAGTTTGTAAGTTGGTCAAGTTCCTAGTACAGCACCATTTCTAGTGTGATTTAGTCTAAGAAAAACACAAAAACTACTTACACCACCACTAACTGGTCCAAATGAATGTCCAGAAGAATCTGGTTCTTCAATGTATAAAGTGTAGAAATCAGGTCTTGAGTTAGAAATAAATAAGAATGGAATATTACGAAAATTTGGAAAAAGCATTTCAAAATAACATTTTCATTTAAAAAAAACACACAAAAAACCTCACAAATAAACAAACAAACAAAAAAAACCAAATAAACCTTAAAACAGAAATAGAAATAACTTATTTAAACCTTAATAAAAGTACATACATCAAATGAAATAACTCAGCTTCCTCTGAGGTTTTTAATTAACCAACATGGACTCATTGAAGTTACAATTTCAGAAACAGTATCCAACACCTTTAGTTGGTACCCAGAAATCCATCTGAAAAACTTCAAGATATCAGACAGCAGAGCGAGCTGTTCCTTTTTGAGATATAAGTGGAACTACCATCTAAAGGTTCTCTTCCTGATTAAGCAGTGAGGCTCTAGAGAGCATCTCCTAACTGCAAATATATTAGAAACTTGTTAACAAATTATCATATCAAAAGGTTTTGCTTGCTTATATGTCACAAAGTTGAGCACCACAGTCAGTACTGACACCTACTTTTCATTTTGTATTACTGCCTGCAGTTACTTTCAGTATTTAACTTTTCTTGTGCAATAACTTTCACATAAAATTGTTCCTCCATACAGTTAGACTAGAAACTGAATGTTCCATGTTTCCTCTAGGTCATGCACCATGGAAAAAGACACAGCAATAGAAGAAAACTTATACAACAGTACATCCCATTTATATATGTGTGTACTTTTAAATCTTCTGTATCTATTATCTTACCCTGAAAATTATCTATACTTCCAGAATAGGCTTAAGTTAAACAAATTATCATTTGAGATGGGGAGAAGGATTCCAGGTTTCACAAACACCAATAGAAATTTCAACTGCTAAGCATTAAAACCTTTCTAAGCTATATTCTCACAAACCAGCTAGATATTACTGTTACCTCTCAGATTTTGTATTATCAAGCCATTTCAATACTTTTGAAATCCTCTCTTCATAGGGCATTGAGCTGAAAAAAAACATAAGATGTTAACAAGGCTTTTCTGATAAGCCCTTCTAATTCTAAGATACAGAGAAAGTGTCTAACCTCTAATCATATAGTAAAGTCACAGATTTAGATATCAAGAATAATTTGTCTTAACAAGGTCCTAGTTATCAGTTTTATTATTCTCATTTTTGATTGAATGTAACTCACTTTTAACAGTAAATTAGACAGATCCTGATTTTTCAAACAGAAACACAAGATGTTGGTGGACTACTCATATATTTATAATTAAATACATGCAAAGCAGAGATTTCACATTCAGAACATAAACCTGAAGTACAAGTCAGAATAACTTTTATTCTTTCCATC
Source organism: Streptopelia decaocto (assembly GCF_964273445.1). Lineage (NCBI taxonomy): Eukaryota > Metazoa > Chordata > Aves > Columbiformes > Columbidae > Streptopelia > Streptopelia decaocto. The sequence goes on from NC_138656.1 coordinate 63,139,370, forward strand.
GTAAATAAACCTCAAACTTTCATATTTTAAAAGCAAGTAATGTCCCCAGCAAAATCTTTGTGAGGTCATGCTTTCTCTCCTATGAAGGAATTCACCCATTAACAGCTTTGCTTTCCCCGACATTATGCACAAGCTTTATGTTAGCTACCTACAGTACTCAGGTATCTTCTGAGTACCAATCCTACACATCACTGCAAAACCTTTGTTATCTATAGAGACTTGCAGTTATATACTTGCTTTAGATTATCTTTGTAAATATGAAGAATCATGGGAGACTTACTGAAATTACAGAAATTTAGAAATAATTTACTGTTATCAATGGCTTCCATAAGAAAGAAAAAAGAAAAAAAGAAAAAAAGAAAAAAACACAATTAAGATAATTGCTACATTTTCACCTGTATAACGTGTGAATTAACTAGACAAAACATACAGAACTGTGATTCAGCAGCACCGTGCACATTATCATACAAGCAAGACAAGAAGGAATTAATCTAGAGCACCTCTTCCTTCAGTAGCTTCCCTATCCAGAATCCTTTCTTCACTTACTTTCTGCCTTCTATAGCCTCTTCCCAAGGCTTCCAAGTTTGTGTTCATTATGTTAGGTTATAAGTTATCTGAAAGGTTATTATACAAGTACTTTTAAAGGGCTATATAGTGTGTGGAGATTTTATGGGTGGAAATATGGTAATCTTTGGTATAGTGTAGCAGTGACTACTAACCAGTTACAGGACGCTTTCCTGGTGGGAGGGCAGTGGTTTGCAGTTGGCCGAAACTTTCAAAACTGTCTAGAAGAGGAGAATATACAGTACCCTTTGACTTTCTCATTGTGAATACCCTAAATGGTTTTGAAAATTTCAACTATTACTGGTAGCTGCATGGCAAAACCAGGAGAATGTGACATGGCGCTTATCTCTCAGACTGTTGTTTAAAAATCTTGTAGTTTAAAAACCATTTCCTTCAAATTTCATACGGCAATTTGGATTTCTGGAGTAATTTACAGGAATTTACTACGAGCCCCAGAAAAACTTACCCGTTGTATAATTCATACAAGGTGGGGTATGTTCCATTAATTGGAACATCAGAGCCTGGCCAAAACAAGGTGCCTGCTTTCAAATTTTGGTACATTGCTGTCAGCCAGACCTATGGGTAAAGATACAAACAAATGATTTCATGGCATTTACACCACTGGAGCACCTCAGATCACCCAAATAAAGATACATAATTGGATTAGAAATATGGGCTGCAAGCATGCATTTCTCTTTATTCTTTCACACATCACACAGTTGCCAGAATGTTGTCATTTCTTGGGTATTCACATAGAAAAATATCATACAGGTATTTCCGTAGTTGGTAACAGGTAGTGACCTTTTTTCCTGTGTTAAACACCAGTGGAATGGATCATGAAGATGCAAGAATGGTTCAAAGCTGCATCAAGGATGTTCGGGTTTGACATTAGGAGGCTTTTCTTTACCGAGAGGGTGGTTGAACACTGGAAGCCTGTCAGTGTTCAGAAGACATTTGGACAATATCCCTAATAGTAGGTCCCTTCCAACTATTCTATTCTATTCTGTAAATAAATATATAAATAAATATATAAATATATATTAAGTAGACATGCTAATTCTACGTGGGGTTTTTTATATTTTTGTACTGTTATTACAGCTTGTATTTCTAGTAACTTAATAATATTAATCATAACCATAGGTACACCATGGGATGTTTTATGAAATGTGCCATGACTTATACATAAGTGTTCATTTTGCTGGAAATTAAGCTCTTTGCCATTCTCTTTCTTGTTTTTACATACCTGGACTTTGTAAGTGTATTTGTAAATGGATACAATTTGGAAGTAGATTTTTAGATTTCATTTTGTAGCTAGTTGTCGAAAAACAAACAAATCTGACCATAAAACCATATCAAAATTTTACTGTGGCTTCCAGTGGCAAGAGATCTATTCCAATCCCAGGCAAATTATTTAAGTCTTTTTTACTAACTGTCACATTAAGTGAAATTTTTAATTCTCAGAATTAACATTTTAGGAGGTCTTCTACTTTTATAGTAAGTGAACTGTTTTGTAGGCAGTCTATAACACAAAGCCTACAGGATATTTAGCTTGTACTGCAAATATATGACACAGATTTGCATTTTATTATCTTGTTTTGTCTTATAATTTAGCCCATGAACCACTCTAGACATAAAAGAATACCACGATGAGAAATAAACCTACTGGCTGTCCCTTCCACCATGAAGGATTGGACATTTCTGTCCCCGACAGTGAGAAATGCTTGTTCAAGTTTACATCATACATGGAGTTATCAATAATACCATGAGATTCTGGATACAATCCCTGCAAGATGAAAAGAAACAAAAAAGACACTGAATCTTGAAATCAAATGGAGACTAAACTATGATGCAATGCACGCTGTTGTTGTGTTGCAATTATTTTTAGGGCTGTTTTATCACAGGAACAGAACACAGTCTCCTAACCCACACAGATCATCAGATTCCTGGTGATGAATTCAGTGTGCCTGTCATGTTCCCTTGAGTTTCCCTGTTTCCTCCCCAGCTTAATTAAAACCTGATATGCTATAGATCAAGTACTATATATGTCATGCAGCTGTATCTCAGCTGCCAAATCCATCCTAACACTCGCCCTCCTCAAAGGGCTGTGTCCTCATCCCTATTCAGCCATATCCAACTAGACTGACAAATATCAGGAGTAACTGATTCACAGGCCGGAATCAGATAGCATACACATAAAGCCACATAGATCATGCCCACAGGTCTTATCTCAGCATC